>NW_028155725.1:2500-100000 GCF_963454915.1 Gymnoscopelus microlampas | reverse complement strand
TTCTAATTGCTCTAATTTTCCCTCCCCTTCCTCCCTTTGAAGGGTTGAGTGGGCTGTTCTTAATAGAGGGGAGTTCCCTTTACACCTGTGGGTGTGAAGTTCTGTTTGCCAGTAAGGGCACTTTAGGTTATGGGAGGGGTTGAGAGGTGTGCCAATTGAGTTGACCCAGTAATCATTCCCCTCTGATTACCTTAAGTGGTCCCCACTCTAGGGTTAGGGTTAGGGTTAGGGTTAGTTAGGGTTAGGATAGGGTTAGCGGAGGACTTCTCTGCTGGGACTTCAGTACAATGTTTTCAGTCAAGGCGTCTTGACATAAAAAAACAGATTAAAGAATTTTTGCATTCGCCATCTCCATTTGAAAGAAAGTCTGTTTTTAAGGGTTTTGCTTTGTTTAAATGAATGTCTAAGACTAAGGGTTAGGGTTAGGGTTAGGGTTAGGGTTTTTGTATATCGTCCCCCCGAAAGAGGTGCCCGACAGGTGTACAGTTACGGCTCGAAGCCCTGGGGTATGGCGCCCGCCGCCAGAAACTGAACGTGTCTAATGCAGTCATCAGTATGTAGCCTTGGACCCGGCTGTCAGTGCGTGCACTCCTGCTACAGGCAGTCTTACTAACCATCCTATCGTAGGTCCATGTCTAACTAGGGCGGTCTACATACCCCGGAAGGGGCATGATATTTTTATGATTTACCGCGATACGATCCCTATTTCCCACATAGGGTTAGGATAGGGTTAGCGGAGGACTTCTCCGCTGGGACTTCAGTAAAATGTTTTCAGTCAAGGCGTCTTGACATAAAAAAACAGATTAAAGAATTTTTGCATTCGCCATCTCCATTTGAAAGAAAGTCTGTTTTTAAGGGTTTTGCTTTGTTTAAATGAATGTCTAGGACTAAGGTCTATTGTGGATTATTTTTTGGGGAATGGTATGTTCCCTAGGCTGTGCATGGCAGGGGCGTCCATATCCCTGAGTCTTTCCACTTTAGACCGCATACCAAAGTGTTGATTCTAAAAGCTCCTACTTTGTCTATTACCTATTGTCTATTTATTTTTATTTTATCTCTATTTTAAGTTACTCTTATATGGGCTGTTTGGTTTTGTATCCAATTAAGTTTTTCACTTTAGCTTCTTTATATTTAAATATCCCGTTCCTAACTTTTATTCATTTCAATTTTTAGGGAGTTAGGTTTCTTGCTGAGCTCCAGTTTAACTTTCAAGTTATGTTTATTTTACTTCTAGAATTAAAATACAAAAGGTTACCCTTATTTATTGTAATTCTAGTTAACTTTATCTTTTTGAATTCCCCTGAATTGTGTAAGTGTAATTTGAGGGAAAGTATAACTTTGAGTTCCCTTCTGTGTATATATCCCAATTGGCTGTGATTACTATATTCTTAAACAGTTTAGTTTGTTTGAACTGGATTTAAATTGTGTTTTTCTTCCATTTAAATCTTTTAGTTTAATTCTATCTCTTATAAGTGGATAGGTTCACGTGAGCTATTCTGGACCTATTCATTGGGGACTGTTCCAACTATTTTATCTTAGGTTAGTTGGGTTTTGACTTTAACTGCTTTTAGGTCTACTTAGTTATATTTATTTTGTATCCCTGTAGTTTTATAAGTCCTAAATATCTTTGCATTGATAGGCAAAGTTCATTTTGGTGTAATCTCTCTAATTGCTCTAATTTTCCCTCCCCTTCCTCCCTTTGAAGGGTTGAGTGGGCTGTTCTTAATAGAGGGGAGTTCCCTTTACACCTGTGGGTGTGAAGTTGTGTTTGCCAGTAAGGGCACTTTAGGTTTATAGGACGGGTTGAGAGGTGTGCCAATTGAGTTGACTCAGTAATCGTTCCCCTTTGATTACCTCAAGTGGTCCCCACTCTTTGATAACCCCTAATGGTTCTGTTCCACTAAGTTCACCTGCCTAATCACCCTCCACTCAGGTTAGGGTTAGGGTTTAGGGTTTAGGCAAAGGCTTTAGGATTTAAAAGTCTCCACTAATTCTTAACACCTAATAATTCTCCTCCACTGAGTTCACCTGCCTAATCACCCTCCACTCAGGTTAGGGTTAGGGTTTAGGGTTTAGGTAAAGGCTTTAGGATTTAAAAGTCTCCACTGATTATTTAAACCTAATAATTCTCCTTCACTGAGTTCACCCGCCTAATCACCCTCCACTGAGGTTAAGGTTAGGGTTAGGGTTTAGGGTTAGGGTTAGCTTTTGGGATTTAGAATGTAGGATTCTTCACTGATTCAACCTAGTGCTCTATTTTATCAAGTGGCTAAATTTTAGGTTTTAAGAGGTGGCCATATTCAGCCCTTGTGGGAAGGCTGTGTTTAGCCTGTTAATCCATTGTTTTTCGTTGTATTTTCTCTGTCCTATTGACCAATTCGGATTGTGTTGCAATCCAGTCACTTTTAGTGATTTTATGCCGTGTGACATAAAATGTTGAACCACTACTAAGTGTGTCTTTTTGCCATTGTTAATATTATATCTGTGTTGTGCTAATCTAGTGAGAATGCTGTTTCCTGTTTCCCCTACATATTGTAGATTGCACTTGTTACAAGTGATTAGGTACACACAGTTTTTGGTGTTAGCCTGTATATTTTGTGTGATGCCAAAAACCCTTTTGGTTTGTCTGTTGGTCACCATTTGGGTCATCTCAAAGTAGTTTGGTGTTCTTTTAATTGGTGTGTTGGAGCTTTTAAGATTGCTGTGGACTAAATAATCTTTGAGATTTTTGTTTTTCCTATAGGCCGAGATTATTTTGCAACCCTGTGTCTGCCCTGTTCTGAAAATTTCTTTTTATTCTGGTGTTTGCCAGTTTACTTTGTGAGGAATAAGTGGTTACGAGTGCCAATTGTGGGCCCTGGTATCTGTCTTTGATCTCCAGGAAGGTGTTCTGGGCTTTCCTCAGGAAGGTGCGTGTGTACCCTCTGTCTCGTAGGGCAGTAAAGAGTGTTTTGCAAGCTATTTTAAAATCCTGTTCTTGTGTGCAAATTCTGTGAAATCTTAAGAGTTGTGATTTCACGATCCCTGTGTAACAGTGTTGTGGGTGGAAGGACGATCTGTGTAATAGTGCATGGGTGTCTGTTTCTTTGAAAAAGACTTTAAGGTCTAATTTGCCATTAGTGTGGAAGAGTGGTCCTTTGTAGACCGACACGTCCAAAAAATCTATTTTCTCTGGATCTGTGACATATTTGATTGTGATGGATTCGTGGTGAGTGTTTAAGGTTTTGATAAAATCCTCAAATGCCTCCCTGGAGTGTTCCCAAATCCCAAATATGTCATCCAGGTATCTAAAATAATGTGTTGGCTTTAGGGTGCATTTTTCCAGTGCTGTTTGTTCCCAATTGGCCATATACAAATTTGCATAACTCGGTGCAAAACGTTTTCCCATGGCCGTGCCTGTGATTTGTAGGTAGAATTTGTTATTAAATTGGAAGTCATTTTTGGTCAGATTGAGCTTTAAAAGTTGCAAAAGTTCTTCATCCGGGCGTCCAGGGTCTGGATATTTGTTGAAGACTTCTTGCACCGCTTTTAAGCCCGCTGCCGTGTCAATGTTTGTGTAAAGGCTGTCTATATCAATTGAAAATAAGAATGCTGTTTTTGGCATTATTATTTTTTTGATTTTCTCTACAAAGTCATATGTGTCTTTTACATAGCTAGCGTGTCGGGTTGATAAAGGGTTCAGGAAGTATTCCACAAACTCCGCTGTGTGGTAAGTTTCACTCCCACAGTCTGAGACTATTGGTCTGCCCGGTGGGACTTCAAAAGGAATTGTCCACGAGCTGGGATCTTTATGTATTTTTGGTAATAGATAAAACACTCTGGCGCGTGGTGTGTCCTGCCCCAGGAGATAGGTTTCCTGTTTGCTATTAATAATCTTTTTTGTTCTCATCTGTTTAACAATCCTTTTGGCTTCAAGTTCCGTGTCTTTATACATTGGTGTTGTTAATACTCTGTAATGGTTGGTGTTACCGAGCTGTCTCTCCGCTTCGAAAATGTACTGGTGTCTATCCATAATTACTACCGAGGAGCCTTTATCAGCTGGTTTGATTATAATGTCCTCATTTTTAGCCAGTTGTCTGAGAGCGCTTACCTGTTGTTTGGTTAGATTGTCTGTTTCCTTCAGGTGTCCTGGAATTCTGTCTAATGTCCCACTGTCTTGTAGGAGAAGTTGTGTGAGGCTGGCTGGTAGAGAATCCTCCGTCGGTTCCCAGGAGGATTTTGGCTGGAATGGAGTTCTCTCTTGCCTTTGTTCCAGTCCAAAGTGGGTGGCTAATTTTAATCTCCTGTGGTAATCTGAAACATCTTTTTTCAAACGTTTTGTCTGTTGTTTGTAAATGTCTACAGTGGGTACAAATGACAGGCCTTTTTCTTAGGGATGTCCGATATTATCGGCCTCCCGATATTATCGGCCGATATTAGCATAAAAATTGATATCGGGAAAATATCGGTATCGGTTTTTGAAAAAAAAAAAAAAATTTTTTTTTTTTTTTTTTTTTTTTGCTTTATAAATAAGTTACAGGAGTTCTTACTGTATATGGTGTGTGTGATATGAAATTTGAGCTTACCCTAATCACAATAATCCCCGCATATATCGGTATCGGTTGATATCGGTATCGGTAATTAAGAGTTGGACAATATCGGTATATCGGTTATCGGTAAAAAAGCCAATATCGGACAACCCTACTTTTTCTAGTATCTCTTTTTGAGCTTGGCTGGGTCTAAAGTAGTGTGATAAATTTATTATACTTGTTTTTAGCCCTGTCTGTATTTGGCTTGAAGGGCTTAGTAGTTTAAACTAGTAATCCAATGTTGAAACATTTTTTGTGCAGTTTCAGATGACCAATGTATGTCATCAGGACCAGTCTGGAATTCCTCTTCGTCCAATTTGGGGATATGTGGTCCTTCCCTGATTTCTCTGTTTAGTTTATCCAATTTCAGCTGGTCCTTCCTTGGGAGTCCTTTTGAGTAGTTAATTAAAGCTATGTGGGTTTTTGCCCCTGGGAAAATGTTCTCTGCCCAATATCTGATTTGTGACAGCGTTCTTGGAGCTGTTGTTGCTGCATCATACTGCCTGTTATTGATTCCCACTGATAGGAGTAGGTGTCTTACCTGGGGATGTGGTACCTTGATGGCTTTCAGGAGATCTAGGCAAGTGTGGAGTTTCATTCCTGGATAGCACTCGACTTGGATGTCGCTTCTGGCAAATGGCGGAATTTTGCATAGGTTGGAGTCCCCCAAGACTAAGATTTTCTCCTTTACGTGGCAATTCCAGTCCTGTTTCGATTCTAGGTGTCTGTAGGGTCTACCTAAGGGCTGTGCCTGCCTGGTCTCTTGCGGTGGTCCTCGTCTTGGGCTGTCTTAGTTAGGGTTAGGGTTAGGGTTAGGGTTAGGAAATAGGGGTTTTTTCGATAATCGGGCTCGGCCTTATCGAGCCCGATTAGTCCTACGCAGCCTACGAATGTCCAAAAACAAAGTGGGAGGTACCAAAAATTCAGAAATTCAACGAGGAAGATGAATCTGTTGTCCTCTGGAGACCACGCCCCTTTGATTTGAAACAGCGCCACCCTTTGTTTTCCATTGAAAACCCATGTTAAATGAAAAGTGTCCGAATCGCTCCGAAACTTTTTCTACCCCCCCTAAGTAGGGGTCTACGAACAAATACATTGGGCTCGGATTTTGGCTCAGACCCCCGGAAGTGGGTGAAACAGGCACCTCGAACACTTGATGGAATTGTTCAAAAATGTTCAAAGTGTTTTTTTTCTGTAATTTTTTTTTTTTTTAGATGCTCCTTATTATGCAGAATTTTCGTATATATTTTTTTTTTTTTTTGGACGTTAACTTTTTTTTAAATAATTCATTGAATTTTTAAATGTAAGTGTAGAGGCCAAAATCGTCCCCCCAAAAACATGTTAGGAGTACGTTTCAGGCAATTTGGAGTTGATTGGTAGTACTATTTTGTGACACTTTTTTGGGTCCCTGACATATTTTGAGCTCTGGACTTAGTATTTTTTTTTTTTTTTTTTTTTTTTTTTTCTTCTTTAGGGTTAGGGTTAGGGAAGGGGTTAGGTTAGGGTCAGGGCTTGGGTTGGGGAGAGGTTAGGGTCAGGGTTTGTGTCAGAGATAGGGTCTACAAGTCCAGAGACCCAGAGTAAGGGTCAGGTGACGGGTTAGTTTATACAAGTCTGAGTCCATGTCAAGAAGGAATATTTTTTTTTTTCAGGTTTGGGATTTTTTTTTTTTTTTTTTTGGGTCTTCCCCCCACTAATTGGATGGTGCTAACATAGTGTAACAACTTTGTCATAACCATGTTATTACATAGTTATTACATACTGTACATACTGTAATAACAATATTGTTAACATAGTGTACCAACTATGTCGTAACCATGTTATTACATAGTTATTATATACTGTAATAACTATAGTGTTAACATAGTTATTACATAATGTACATACTGTAATAACAATAGTTTAAACATACTGTAGTAACTATGTAATAACATCGTTATTACATACTGTACATACTGTAATAACAATAGTTTTAACATACTGTAATAACTATATAATAACATAGTTATTACATAGTTATTACATACTGTACATACTGTAATAACAATAGTTTTAACATACTGTAATAACTATATAATAAGATTTTTTTTTTTTTTTTTTTTTTTTTTTTTTTTTTGGGTTTTTTTTTTTTTTTTTTTTTTTTTTTTTTTTTAGGCCTTCCCCCCACTTACATGGATGGTGCCAAGTCGAATGTTGGGTCATATCAATAGGGTTAGGGTTAGAACACGCCAATATAACTTTGCCACTAGGGGGCACCGACAAGAGATGAAAATGATGGTTTTACAAAAACTATGCCACCGAAGCAACCAACCCGTATTCTCCCTGGGACCCTCTCATGTCTCTAAGTAACTGCCTCTGGCTACTTCCGCCACATTGGGAGTTGGGGGATGTTGTGGCAAGCCAATGAGGTGTTCTTCTTAGAGGTGAAATCAGTAGTCAGTGATGTTCTAATCAGGCCCACCCCAATGACGTCCTAGTGAGCTTGATTTGTTTGGTAAAGTTATCTGGATAACTCCTTGATGGACTATTACACATTCGCAGCATGACCCCGGACTCAGGACCCGTCATCGAAATGTTAATAATCCATCATACCAGACAATGTCTATCTGTGTAGTGCCTCACCAATCACTCCTTTACATTTTCTAAACCATTCACCACTATACCTACCTTGCCCTTCCGCAAGGGTCCACCAACATACAGAGTATAACATACAGTATATACTGCAACAACTATGTCTTAACCACGTTATTACATAGTTATTACATACTGTACATACTGTAATAACTATTGTTTTAACATACTGTTACAACTATGTTGTAAGCGTGTTATTACATAGTTATTACATACTGTACATACTGTAATAACTATTGTTTTAACATACTGTTACAACTATGTTGTAAGCATGTTATTACATAGTTATTACATAGTGTACATACTGTAGTAACTATTGTTTTAACATACTGTAACAACTATGTCGTAACCATGTTATTACATAGTTATTACATACTGTACATACTGTAATAACAATAGTTTTAACATACTGTAATAACATAGTTATTACATAGTTATTACATACTGTAATAACAATAGTTTTAACATACTCTAATAACTATGTAATAACATAGTTATTACATAGTTATTACATACTGTAATAACAATAGTTTTAACATACTGTAATAACTATGTAATAACATAGTCATTACATAGTTATTACATACTGTACATACTGTAATAACAATAGTTTTAACATACTGTAACAACTATGTCGTAACCATGTTATTACATAGTTATTACATACTGTACATACTGTAATAACAATAGTTTCAACATACTGTAATAACATAGTTATTACATAGTTATTACATACTGTACATACTGTAATAACAATATATTTAACATACTGTAACAACTATGTCGTAACCATGTTATTACACAGTTATTACATACTGTACATACTGTAATAACAATAGTTTTAACATACTATAATAACTATGTAATAACATAGTTATTACATAGTTATTACATACGTTACATACTGTAATAACAATAGTTTTAACATACTGTAATAACTATGTAATAACATAGTTATTACATACGTTACATACTGTAATAACAATAGTGTTAACTAACTGCACTAACTATGTAATAACATTGTTATTACATAGTTATTACATACTGTACATACTGTAATAACAATAGTGTTAACATACTGTAATAACTATGTAATAACATAGTCATTACATAGTTATTACATACTGTACATACTGTAATAACAATAGTGTTAACATACTGTAATAACTATGTAATAACATAGTTATTACATAGTTATTACATACTGTACGTACTGTAATAACTATTGTTTTCACATACTGTAATAACTATGTAATAACAAAGTTATTACATAGTTATTACATACTGTACATACTGTAATAACTATTGTTTTCACATACTGTAACAAGTTTGTTGTAACCATGTTATTACATAGTTATTACATACTGTACATACTGTAATAACAATAGATTTAACATACTGTAATAACTATGTAATAACAAAGTTATTACATAGTTATTATGTAATAACTATTGTTTTAACATACTGTAACAAGTTTGTTGTAACCATGTTATTACAAAGTTATTACATACTGTACATACTGTAATAACAATAGTTTTAACATACTGTAACAACTATGTTACATAGTTATTACATACTGTACATACTGTAATAACAATATTTTTAACATACTTTAACAACTATTTCATAACCATGTTATTACATAGTTATTACATACATTACATACTGTAATTACTATCGTTTTTACAATGTGCATATACTGTAATAACTATAGTTTTAACTTACTGCAATAACTGTATTGTTATTACATACTGCATGCTACCACTCAAATATTAAACATTGTGTTTCAAACAATACATTCTTTTAATCAAGTCACTTACTTATTAGTCGTCTTGTTCCAGGATTAACGTTCTTCCTCCATCGGGACCTGTCCTGTACTGCATGTTGTGCCTCGTCCAATGTCAGGTACATGTAAGACAACATTCAATGATTAAAGTCAACATTTCTAATCAAACATTTTAAATGAATAAACATTTAAGCCGTGTACATGGAAATAGAACAATGTACATAAACATTTAACTTACCATTGGTGTCTTTGAACTGAATCCAAGTGCTTCCTCTCACTGAAATGCCTGAAGTGTGTTTGTTTGGGATCACAGGTGCTCCTAATGAGCGTGCGGCCATTTTGCTGCTGCATTCTGGGAAGTGTAGTTATTTGAACGAGTGGCCATTTTGGCTGGAGGAAACTGGAAGCTCATTTGCATACCAACCGTGAGTGAAGAGTGTAGTCTCAGAAGGGACCTGACCTAGCTCAGTTCACATCTGGCATTGCGATTTGTTCCCTGTGAATTGAATACGTAGGTGGGAAACTACCACCTCCCATCTCTTAACCCTTACCCGGGGAAGGAGAGGGTTATGACCCCCCCAAGGTCACGACCCATCAGGGGCAAGCCCATCCCACCAAAAGGTGGGACCTGCTTAGGGCTCCCTGGCTGGGAATGACAACGGGATCTCCTGTCCAAGGGAGGGACCCCCATCCCATGAGGGGTATTGTGTAAAACACAACCTCAAAAAGACGCCACCTAGTGGTCAAGTCTTCAACAAGTGGCCATTTTGCTGCTGCACTCTGAGAAATGTAGTTATTTCAACCAAGGATTTCATTCTGACACTTAGAGATGTGGTTGAGTTTTTTATTTATTTGTAAACACTTGTTCCTGTCTAAAACCTACAATTGTGGTTTAGTTTTTATGTATTTGTTGAGACTGCACACTGTCTGATACTTACAGTTGTTGTCGCAAACATAAATGCTTGTAAAATGTCTGTTTGGAAGCACACTCATCTGCACCGCAATTGAACAGTGCAGTTCCAGAAGAAACCTCACCTTGATGTAAAATGTCTGTGTGGAAGCACAATCATATGCACCGCAATTGTAAAGTGTAGTCTCAGAAGGGACGTGACCTAGCTCAGTTCACATCTGGCATTGCGATTCGATCCCTGCCGATTGAATACGTAGGTGGAAAACCACCACCTCCCATCTCTTGACCCTTACCCGGGGAAGGGGAGGGTTATGACCCCCCAAGGTCACGACCCATCAGGGGCAAGCCTATCCCACCAAAAAGTGGGACCTGCATAGGGCTCCCTGGCTGGGAATTGCAATGGGACCTCCTATCCAAAGGAGAGACTCCTCATCCTATGAGGGGTTTTGTGTAAAGAATAATCTAAAAAAGACGCCACCTAATGGTGAAGTCTTGAACGAGTTTTTTTTATTTACTGCTGCACTCTGGGAAATGTAGTTATTTGAACCAAGAGTTTCATTCTGACACTTAGAATTGTGGTTGAGTTTTTATGTATTTGTTGAGACTGCAGACTGTCTAATACTTACAATTGTTGTTGCAGACATAAGGTTGTCTCTGTGGAAGCATGTGAACTGTAAAATGTTTGTGTGGGAGCAAACTCATCTGCACCGCAATTGTAAAGTGCTGTCCCAGAAGAAGCCTCACCTTGATGTAAAATGTCTGTGTGGAAGCACACTCATATCCACCGCACTTGTAAAGTGTAGTCTCAGAAGGGACCTGACCTAGCTCAGTTCACATCTGGCATTGCGATTCGATCCCTGTGGATTGAATACGTAGGTGGGAAACCACCACGTCCTGTCTCCAGAACCTAAGCGAGGAAGGAGGGTGTCATGACCCCCCTCGGTCAAGACCAATCAGGGACAAGGCCCTCCCACCAAAAGGTGGGACTTGCATGGGGCTCTACAATGTGATCTCCTATCCAAGGGAGAGGCCCTCAAAACTGGGGGGCCTTTGTGTAAATAACAACCACAAAAAGAGTTCACCTAGTGGTGAAGTCTAGGGTTAGGGTTAGGGTTAGGGTTAGGATAGGGTTAGCGGAGGACTTCTCCGCTGGGACTTCAGTAAAATGTTTTCAGTCAAGGCGTCTTGACATAAAAAAACAGATTAAAGAATTTTTGCATTCGCCATCTCCATTTGAAAGAAAGTCTGTTTTTAAGGGTTTTGCTTTGTTTAAATGAATGTCTAGGACTAAGGTCTATTGTGGATTATTTTTTGGGGAATGGTATGTTCCCTAGGCTGTGCATGGCAGGGGCGTCCATATCCCTGAGTCTTTCCACTTTAGACCGCATACCAAAGTGTTGATTCTAAAAGCTCCTACTTTGTCTATTACCTATTGTCTATTTATTTTTATTTTATCTCTATTTTAAGTTACTCTTATATGGGCTGTTTGGTTTTGTATCCAATTAAGTTTTTCACTTTAGCTTCTTTATATTTAAATATCCCGTTCCTAACTTTTATTCATTTCAATTTTTAGGGAGTTAGGTTTCTTGCTGAGCTCCAGTTTAACTTTCAAGTTATGTTTATTTTACTTCTAGAATTAAAATACAAAAGGTTACCCTTATTTATTGTAATTCTAGTTAACTTTATCTTTTTGAATTCCCCTGAATTGTGTAAGTGTAATTTGAGGGAAAGTATAACTTTGAGTTCCCTTCTGTGTATATATCCCAATTGGCTGTGATTACTATATTCTTAAACAGTTTAGTTTGTTTGAACTGGATTTAAATTGTGTTTTTCTTCCATTTAAATCTTTTAGTTTAATTCTATCTCTTATAAGTGGATAGGTTCACGTGAGCTATTCTGGACCTATTCATTGGGGACTGTTCCAACTATTTTATCTTAGGTTAGTTGGGTTTTGACTTTAACTGCTTTTAGGTCTACTTAGTTATATTTATTTTGTATCCCTGTAGTTTTATAAGTCCTAAATATCTTTGCATTGATAGGCAAAGTTCATTTTGGTGTAATCTGTCTAATTGCTCTAATTTTCCCTCCCCTTCCTCCCTTTGAAGGGTTGAGTGGGCTGTTCTTAATAGAGGGGAGTTCCCTTTACACCTGTGGGTGTGAAGTACTGTTTGCCAGTAAGGGCACTTTAGGTTTATAGGAGGGGTTGAGAGGTGTGCCAATTGAGTTGACCCAGTAATCATTTCCCTCTGATTACCTCAAGTGGTCCCCACTCTTTGATAACCTCTAATGGTTCTCCTCCACTGAGTTCACCTGCCTAATCACCCTCCACTCAGGTTAGGGTTAGGGTTTAGAGTGTAGGTATAGGCTTTAGGATTTAAAAGTCTCCATTGATTCTTTAAACCTAATAATTCTCCTCCACTGAGTTCACCTGCCTAATCACCCTCCACTCAGGTTAGGGTTAGGGTTTAGAGTTTAGGTATAGGTTTTAGGATTTAAAAGTATCCACTGATTCTTTAAACCTAATAATTCCCCTTCACTGAGTTCACCCACCTAATCACCCTCCACTCAGGTTAAGGTTAGGGTTAGGGTTTTGGGTTAGGGTTAGGTTTTGGGATTTAGAATGTAGGATTCTTCACTGATTCCACCTAGTGCTCTAATTTATCAAGTGGCTAAATTTTAGGTTTTAAGAGGTGGCCATATTCAGTCCCTCTGGGAAGGCTGTGCTTAGCCTGTTGATCCATTGTTTTTCGTTATGTTTTCTCTGTCCCATTGACCAATTTGGATTGTGTTGCAATCCAGACACCTTTAGTGATGTTAGGCCATGTGACATAAAATGTTGAACCACTACTAAGTGTGTCTTTTTCCCATTGTTGATATTATATCTGTGTTGTGCTAATCTAGTGAGAATGCTGTTTCCTGTTTCTCCTACATATTGTAGATTGCACTTGCTACAAGTGATTAGGTACACACAGTTTTTGGTGTTGGCCTGTATATTTTGAGTGATGCCAAAAACCCTTTGGTTTTGTCTGTTAGTCACCATTTTGGTCATCTCAAAATAGTTAGGTGTTCTTTTAATTGGTGTGTTGGAGCTTTTAAGATTGCTGTGGACTAAATAATCTTTGAGATTTTTGTTTTTCCTATAGGCCGAGATTATTTTGCAACCCTCTAATAGTGTGTCTGCCCTGTTCTGAAAATTTCTTTTTTTTATTCTGGTGTTTGCCAGTTTACTTTGTGAGGAATAAGTGGTTACGAGTGCCAATTGTGGGCCCTGGTATCTGTCTTTGATCTCCAGGAAGGTGTTCTGGGCTTTCCTCAGGAAGGTGCGTGTGTACCCTCTGTCTCGTAGGGCAGTAAAGAGTGTTTTGCAAGCTATTTTAAAATCCTGTTCTTGTGTGCAAATTCTGTGAAATCTTAAGAGTTTTGATTTCACAATCCCTGTGTAACAGTGTTGTGGGTGGAAGGACGATCTGTGTAATAGTGCATGGGTGTCTGTTTCTTTGAAAAAGACTTTAAGGTCTAATTTGCCATTAGTGTGGAAGAGTGGTCCTTTGTAGACCGACACGTCCAAAAAATCTATTTTCTCTGGATCTGTGACATATTTGATTGTGATGGATTCGTGGTGAGTGTTTAAGGTTTTGATAAAATCCTCAAATGCCTCCCTGGAGTGTTCCCAAATCCCAAATATGTCATCCAGGTATCTAAAATAATGTGTTGGCTTTAGGGTGCATTTTTCCAGTGCTGTTTGTTCCCAATTGGCCATATACAAATTTGCATAACTCGGTGCAAAACGTTTTCCCATGGCCGTGCCTGTGATTTGTAGGTAGAATTTGTTATTAAATTGGAAGTCATTTTTGGTCAGATTGAGCTTTAAAAGTTGCAAAAGTTCTTCATCCGGGCGTCCAGGGTCTGGATATTTGTTGAAGACTTCTTGCACCGCTTTTAAGCCCGCTGCCGTGTCAATGTTTGTGTAAAGGCTGTCTATATCAATTGAAAATAAGAATGCTGTTTTTGGCATTATTATTTTTTTGATTTTCTCTACAAAGTCATATGTGTCTTTTACATAGCTAGCGTGTCGGGCTGATAAAGGGTTCAGGAAGTATTCCACAAACTCCGCTGTGTGGTAAGTTTCACTCCCACAGTCTGAGACTATTGGTCTGCCCGGTGGGACTTCAAAAGGAATTGTCCACGAGCTGGGATCTTTATGTATTTTTGGTAATAGATAAAACACTCTGGCGCGTGGTGTGTCCTGCCCCAGGAGATAGGTTTCCTGTTTGCTATTAATAATCTTTTTTGTTCTCATCTGTTTAACAATCCTTTTGGCTTCAAGTTCCGTGTCTTTATACATTGGTGTTGTTAATACTCTGTAATGGTTGGTGTTACCGAGCTGTCTCTCCGCTTCGAAAATGTACTGGTGTCTGTCCATAATTACTACCGAGGAGCCTTTATCAGCTGGTTTGATTATAATGTCCTCATTTTTAGCCAGTTGTCTGAGAGCGCTTACCTGTTGTTTGGTTAGATTGTCTGTTTCCTTCAGGTGTCCTGGAATTCTGTCTAATGTCCCACTGTCTTGTAGGAGAAGTTGTGTGAGGCTGGCTGGTAGAGAATCCTCCGTCGGTTCCCAGGAGGATTTTGGCTGGAATGGAGTTCTCTCTTGCCTTTGTTCCAGTCCAAAGTGGGTGGCTAATTTTAATCTCCTGTGGTAATCTGAAACATCTTTTTTCAAACGTTTTGTCTGTTGTTTGTAAATGTCTACAGTGGGTACAAATGACAGGCCTTTTTCTAGTATCTCTTTTTGAGCTTGGTTGGGTCTAAAGTAGTGTGATAAATTTATTATACTTGTTTTTAGCCCTGTCTGTATTTGGCTTGAAGGGCTTAGTAGTTTAAACTAGTAATCCAATGTTGAAACATTTTTTGTGCAGTTTCAGATGACCAATGTATGTCATCAGGACCAGTCTGGAATTCCTCTTCGTCCAATTTGGGGATATGTGGTCCTTCCCTGATTTCTCTGTTTAGTTTATCCAATTTCAGCTGGTCCTTCCTTGGGAGTCCTTTTGAGTAGTTAATTAAAGCTATGTGGGTTTTTGCCCCTGGGAAAATGTTCTCTGCCCAATATCTGATTTGTGACAGCGTTCTTGGAGCTGTTGTTGCTGCATCATACTGCCTGTTATTGATTCCCACTGATAGGAGTAGGTGTCTTACCTGGGGATGTGGTACCTTGATGGCTTTCAGGAGATCTAGGCAAGTGTGGAGTTTCATTCCTGGATAGCACTCGACTTGGATGTCGCTTCTGGCAAATGGCGGAATTTTGCATAGGTTGGAGTCCCCCAAGACTAAGATTTTCTCCTTTACGTGGCAATTCCAGTCCTGTTTCGATTCTAGGTGTCTGTAGGGTCTACCTAAGGGCTGTGCCTGCCTGGTCTCTTGCGGTGGTCCTCGTCTTGGGCTGTCTTAGTTAGGGTTAGGGTTAGGGTTAGGAAATAGGGGTTTTTTCGATAATCGGGCTCGGCCTTATCGAGCCCGATTAGTCCTACGCAGCCTACGAATGTCCAAAAACAAAGTGGGAGGTACCAAAAATTCAGAAATTCAACGAGGAAGATGAATCTGTTGTCCTCTGGAGACCACGCCCCTTTGATTTGAAACAGCGCCACCCTTTGTTTTCCATTGAAAACCCATGTTAAATGAAAAGTGTCCGAATCGCTCCGAAACTTTTTCTACCCCCCCTAAGTAGGGGTCTACGAACAAATACATTGGGCTCGGATTTTGGCTCAGACCCCCGGAAGTGGGTGAAACAGGCACCTCGAACACTTGATGGAATTGTTCAAAAATGTTCAAAGTGTTTTTTTTCCGTAATTTTTTTTTTTTTTAGATGCTCCTTATTATGCAGAATTTTCGTATATATTTTTTTTTTTTTTTTTGGACGTTAACTTTTTTTTAAATAATTCATTGAATTTTTAAATGTAAGTGTAGAGGCCAAAATCGTCCCCCCAAAAACATGTTAGGAGTACGTTTCAGGCAATTTGGAGTTGATTGGTAGTACTATTTTGTGACACTTTTTTGGGTCCCTGACATATTTTGAGCTCTGGACTTAGTATTTTTTTTTTTTTTTTTTTTTTTTTTTTTTTTTCTTCTTTAGGGTTAGGGTTAGGGTTAGGGAAGGGGTTAGGTTAGGGTCAGGGCTTGGGTTGGGGAGAGGTTAGGGTCAGGGTTTGTGTCAGAGATAGGGTCTACAAGTCCAGAGACCCAGAGTAAGGGTCAGGTGACGGGTTAGTTTATACAAGTCTGAGTCCATGTCAAGAAGGAATATTTTTTTTTTTCAGGTTTGGGATTTTTTTTTTTTTTTTTTTTGGGTCTTCTCCCACTAATTGGATGGTGCTAACATAGTGTAACAACTTTGTCATAACCATGTTATTACATAGTTATTACATACTGTACATACTGTAATAACAATATTGTTAACATAGTGTACCAACTATGTCGTAACCATGTTATTACATAGTTATTATATACTGTAATAACTATAGTGTTAACATAGTTATTACATAATGTACATACTGTAATAACAATAGTTTAAACATACTGTAGTAACTATGTAATAACATCGTTATTACATACTGTACATACTGTAATAACAATAGTTTTAACATACTGTAATAACTATATAATAACATAGTTATTACATAGTTATTACATACTGTACATACTGTAATAACAATAGTTTTAACATACTGTAATAACTATATAATAAGATGTTTTTTTTTTTTTTTTTTTTTTTTTTTTTTTTTTTGGGGTTTTTTTTTTTTTTTTTTTTTTTTTTTTTTTTAGGCCTTCCCCCCACTTACATGGATGGTGCCAAGTCGAATGTTGGGTCATATCAATAGGGTTAGGGTTAGAACACGCCAATATAACTTTGCCACTAGGGGGCACCGACAAGAGATGAAAATGATGGTTTTACAAAAACTATGCCACCGAAGCAACCAACCCGTATTCTCCCTGGGACCCTCTCATGTCTCTAAGTAACTGCCTCTGGCTACTTCCGCCACATTGGGAGTTGGGGGATGTTGTGGCAAGCCAATGAGGTGTTCTTCTTAGAGGTGAAATCAGTAGTCAGTGATGTTCTAATCAGGCCCACCCCAATGACGTCCTAGTGAGCTTGATTTGTTTGGTACACATTCGCAGCATGACCCCGGACTCAGGACCCGTCATCGAAATGTTAATAATCCATCATACCAGACAATGTCTATCTGTGTAGTGCCTCACCAATCACTCCTTTACATTTTCTAAACCATTCACCACTATACCTACCTTGCCCTTCCGCAAGGGTCCACCAACATACAGAGTATAACATACAGTATATACTGCAACAACTATGTCTTAACCACGTTATTACATAGTTATTACATACTGTACATACTGTAATAACTATTGTTTTAACATACTGTTACAACTATGTTGTAAGCGTGTTATTACATAGTTATTACATACTGTACATACTGTAATAACTATTGTTTTAACATACTGTTACAACTATGTTGTAAGCATGTTATTACATAGTTATTACATAGTGTACATACTGTAGTAACTATTGTTTTAACATACTGTAACAACTATGTCGTAACCATGTTATTACATAGTTATTACATACTGTACATACTGTAATAACAATAGTTTTAACATACTGTAATAACATAGTTATTACATAGTTATTACATACTGTAATAACAATAGTTTTAACATACTCTAATAACTATGTAATAACATAGTTATTACATAGTTATTACATACTGTAATAACAATAGTTTTAACATACTGTAATAACTATGTAATAACATAGTCATTACATAGTTATTACATACTGTACATACTGTAATAACAATAGTTTTAACATACTGTAACAACTATGTCGTAACCATGTTATTACATAGTTATTACATACTGTACATACTGTAATAACAATAGTTTCAACATACTGTAATAACATAGTTATTACATAGTTATTACATACTGTACATACTGTAATAACAATATATTTAACATACTGTAACAACTATGTCGTAACCATGTTATTACACAGTTATTACATACTGTACATACTGTAATAACAATAGTTTTAACATACTATAATAACTATGTAATAACATAGTTATTACATAGTTATTACATACGTTACATACTGTAATAACAATAGTTTTAACATACTGTAATAACTATGTAATAACATAGTTATTACATACGTTACATACTGTAATAACAATAGTGTTAACTAACTGCACTAACTATGTAATAACATTGTTATTACATAGTTATTACATACTGTACATACTGTAATAACAATAGTGTTAACATACTGTAATAACTATGTAATAACATAGTCATTACATAGTTATTACATACTGTACATACTGTAATAACAATAGTGTTAACATACTGTAATAACTATGTAATAACATAGTTATTACATAGTTATTACATACTGTACGTACTGTAATAACTATTGTTTTCACATACTGTAATAACTATGTAATAACAAAGTTATTACATAGTTATTACATACTGTACATACTGTAATAACTATTGTTTTCACATACTGTAACAAGTTTGTTGTAACCATGTTATTACATAGTTATTACATACTGTACATACTGTAATAACAATAGATTTAACATACTGTAATAACTATGTAATAACAAAGTTATTACATAGTTATTATGTAATAACTATTGTTTTAACATACTGTAACAAGTTTGTTGTAACCATGTTATTACAAAGTTATTACATACTGTACATACTGTAATAACAATAGTTTTAACATACTGTAACAACTATGTTACATAGTTATTACATACTGTACATACTGTAATAACAATATTTTTAACATACTTTAACAACTATTTCATAACCATGTTATTACATAGTTATTACATACATTACATACTGTAATTACTATCGTTTTTACAATGTGCATATACTGTAATAACTATAGTTTTAACTTACTGCAATAACTGTATTGTTATTACATACTGCATGCTACCACTCAAATATTAAACATTGTGTTTCAAACAATACATTCTTTTAATCAAGTCACTTACTTATTAGTCGTCTTGTTCCAGGATTAACGTTCTTCCTCCATCGGGACCTGTCCTGTACTGCATGTTGTGCCTCGTCCAATGTCAGGTACATGTAAGACAACATTCAATGATTAAAGTCAACATTTCTAATCAAACATTTTAAATGAATAAACATTTAAGCCGTGTACATGGAAATAGAACAATGTACATAAACATTTAACTTACCATTGGTGTCTTTGAACTGAATCCAAGTGCTTCCTCTCACTGAAATGCCTGAAGTGTGTTTGTTTGGGATCACAGGTGCTCCTAATGAGCGTGCGGCCATTTTGCTGCTGCATTCTGGGAAGTGTAGTTATTTGAACGAGTGGCCATTTTGGCTGGAGGAAACTGGAAGCTCATTTGCATACCAACCGTGAGTGAAGAGTGTAGTCTCAGAAGGGACCTGACCTAGCTCAGTTCACATCTGGCATTGCGATTTGTTCCCTGTGAATTGAATACGTAGGTGGGAAACTACCACCTCCCATCTCTTAACCCTTACCCGGGGAAGGAGAGGGTTATGACCCCCCCAAGGTCACGACCCATCAGGGGCAAGCCCATCCCACCAAAAGGTGGGACCTGCTTAGGGCTCCCTGGCTGGGAATGACAACGGGATCTCCTGTCCAAGGGAGGGACCCCCATCCCATGAGGGGTATTGTGTAAAACACAACCTCAAAAAGACGCCACCTAGTGGTCAAGTCTTCAACAAGTGGCCATTTTGCTGCTGCACTCTGAGAAATGTAGTTATTTCAACCAAGGATTTCATTCTGACACTTAGAGATGTGGTTGAGTTTTTTATTTATTTGTAAACACTTGTTCCTGTCTAAAACCTACAATTGTGGTTTAGTTTTTATGTATTTGTTGAGACTGCACACTGTCTGATACTTACAGTTGTTGTCGCAAACATAAATGCTTGTAAAATGTCTGTTTGGAAGCACACTCATCTGCACCGCAATTGAACAGTGCAGTTCCAGAAGAAACCTCACCTTGATGTAAAATGTCTGTGTGGAAGCACAATCATATGCACCGCAATTGTAAAGTGTAGTCTCAGAAGGGACGTGACCTAGCTCAGTTCACATCTGGCATTGCGATTCGATCCCTGCCGATTGAATACGTAGGTGGAAAACCACCACCTCCCATCTCTTGACCCTTACCCGGGGAAGGGGAGGGTTATGACCCCCCAAGGTCACGACCCATCAGGGGCAAGCCTATCCCACCAAAAAGTGGGACCTGCATAGGGCTCCCTGGCTGGGAATTGCAATGGGACCTCCTATCCAAAGGAGAGACTCCTCATCCTATGAGGGGTTTTGTGTAAAGAATAATCTAAAAAAGACGCCACCTAATGGTGAAGTCTTGAACGAGTTTTTTTTATTTACTGCTGCACTCTGGGAAATGTAGTTATTTGAACCAAGAGTTTCATTCTGACACTTAGAATTGTGGTTGAGTTTTTATGTATTTGTTGAGACTGCAGACTGTCTAATACTTACAATTGTTGTTGCAGACATAAGGTTGTCTCTGTGGAAGCATGTGAACTGTAAAATGTTTGTGTGGGAGCAAACTCATCTGCACCGCAATTGTAAAGTGCTGTCCCAGAAGAAGCCTCACCTTGATGTAAAATGTCTGTGTGGAAGCACACTCATATCCACCGCACTTGTAAAGTGTAGTCTCAGAAGGGACCTGACCTAGCTCAGTTCACATCTGGCATTGCGATTCGATCCCTGTGGATTGAATACGTAGGTGGGAAACCACCACGTCCTGTCTCCAGAACCTAAGCGAGGAAGGAGGGTGTCATGACCCCCCTCGGTCAAGACCAATCAGGGACAAGGCCCTCCCACCAAAAGGTGGGACTTGCATGGGGCTCTACAATGTGATCTCCTATCCAAGGGAGAGGCCCTCAAAACTGGGGGGCCTTTGTGTAAATAACAACCACAAAAAGAGTTCACCTAGTGGTGAAGTCTAGGGTTAGGGTTAGGGTTAGGGTTAGGGTTAGGATAGGGTTAGCGGAGGACTTCTCCGCTGGGACTTCAGTAAAATGTTTTCAGTCAAGGCGTCTTGACATAAAAAAACAGATTAAAGAATTTTTGCATTCGCCATCTCCATTTGAAAGAAAGTCTGTTTTTAAGGGTTTTGCTTTGTTTAAATGAATGTCTAGGACTAAGGTCTATTGTGGATTATTTTTTGGGGAATGGTATGTTCCCTAGGCTGTGCATGGCAGGGGCGTCCATATCCCTGAGTCTTTCCACTTTAGACCGCATACCAAAGTGTTGATTCTAAAAGCTCCTACTTTGTCTATTACCTATTGTCTATTTATTTTTATTTTATCTCTATTTTAAGTTACTCTTATATGGGCTGTTTGGTTTTGTATCCAATTAAGTTTTTCACTTTAGCTTCTTTATATTTAAATATCCCGTTCCTAACTTTTATTCATTTCAATTTTTAGGGAGTTAGGTTTCTTGCTGAGCTCCAGTTTAACTTTCAAGTTATGTTTATTTTACTTCTAGAATTAAAATACAAAAGGTTACCCTTATTTATTGTAATTCTAGTTAACTTTATCTTTTTGAATTCCCCTGAATTGTGTAAGTGTAATTTGAGGGAAAGTATAACTTTGAGTTCCCTTCTGTGTATATATCCCAATTGGCTGTGATTACTATATTCTTAAACAGTTTAGTTTGTTTGAACTGGATTTAAATTGTGTTTTTCTTCCATTTAAATCTTTTAGTTTAATTCTATCTCTTATAAGTGGATAGGTTCACGTGAGCTATTCTGGACCTATTCATTGGGGACTGTTCCAACTATTTTATCTTAGGTTAGTTGGGTTTTGACTTTAACTGCTTTTAGGTCTACTTAGTTATATTTATTTTGTATCCCTGTAGTTTTATAAGTCCTAAATATCTTTGCATTGATAGGCAAAGTTCATTTTGGTGTAATCTGTCTAATTGCTCTAATTTTCCCTCCCCTTCCTCCCTTTGAAGGGTTGAGTGGGCTGTTCTTAATAGAGGGGAGTTCCCTTTACACCTGTGGGTGTGAAGTACTGTTTGCCAGTAAGGGCACTTTAGGTTTATAGGAGGGGTTGAGAGGTGTGCCAATTGAGTTGACCCAGTAATCATT
This sequence comes from Gymnoscopelus microlampas, assembly GCF_963454915.1. Lineage (NCBI taxonomy): Eukaryota > Metazoa > Chordata > Actinopteri > Myctophiformes > Myctophidae > Gymnoscopelus > Gymnoscopelus microlampas. The sequence goes on along the minus strand of NW_028155725.1, from coordinate 77,896 downwards.
TCCCTCTGATTACCTCAAGTGGTCCCCACTCTTTGATAACCTCTAATGGTTCTCCTCCACTGAGTTCACCTGCCTAATCACCCTCCACTCAGGTTAGGGTTAGGGTTTAGAGTGTAGGTATAGGCTTTAGGATTTAAAAGTCTCCATTGATTCTTTAAACCTAATAATTCTCCTCCACTGAGTTCACCTGCCTAATCACCCTCCACTCAGGTTAGGGTTAGGGTTTAGAGTTTAGGTATAGGTTTTAGGATTTAAAAGTATCCACTGATTCTTTAAACCTAATAATTCCCCTTCACTGAGTTCACCCACCTAATCACCCTCCACTCAGGTTAAGGTTAGGGTTAGGGTTTTGGGTTAGGGTTAGGTTTTGGGATTTAGAATGTAGGATTCTTCACTGATTCCACCTAGTGCTCTAATTTATCAAGTGGCTAAATTTTAGGTTTTAAGAGGTGGCCATATTCAGTCCCTCTGGGAAGGCTGTGCTTAGCCTGTTGATCCATTGTTTTTCGTTATGTTTTCTCTGTCCCATTGACCAATTTGGATTGTGTTGCAATCCAGACACCTTTAGTGATGTTAGGCCATGTGACATAAAATGTTGAACCACTACTAAGTGTGTCTTTTTCCCATTGTTGATATTATATCTGTGTTGTGCTAATCTAGTGAGAATGCTGTTTCCTGTTTCTCCTACATATTGTAGATTGCACTTGCTACAAGTGATTAGGTACACACAGTTTTTGGTGTTGGCCTGTATATTTTGAGTGATGCCAAAAACCCTTTGGTTTTGTCTGTTAGTCACCATTTTGGTCATCTCAAAATAGTTAGGTGTTCTTTTAATTGGTGTGTTGGAGCTTTTAAGATTGCTGTGGACTAAATAATCTTTGAGATTTTTGTTTTTCCTATAGGCCGAGATTATTTTGCAACCCTCTAATAGTGTGTCTGCCCTGTTCTGAAAATTTCTTTTTTTTATTCTGGTGTTTGCCAGTTTACTTTGTGAGGAATAAGTGGTTACGAGTGCCAATTGTGGGCCCTGGTATCTGTCTTTGATCTCCAGGAAGGTGTTCTGGGCTTTCCTCAGGAAGGTGCGTGTGTACCCTCTGTCTCGTAGGGCAGTAAAGAGTGTTTTGCAAGCTATTTTAAAATCCTGTTCTTGTGTGCAAATTCTGTGAAATCTTAAGAGTTTTGATTTCACAATCCCTGTGTAACAGTGTTGTGGGTGGAAGGACGATCTGTGTAATAGTGCATGGGTGTCTGTTTCTTTGAAAAAGACTTTAAGGTCTAATTTGCCATTAGTGTGGAAGAGTGGTCCTTTGTAGACCGACACGTCCAAAAAATCTATTTTCTCTGGATCTGTGACATATTTGATTGTGATGGATTCGTGGTGAGTGTTTAAGGTTTTGATAAAATCCTCAAATGCCTCCCTGGAGTGTTCCCAAATCCCAAATATGTCATCCAGGTATCTAAAATAATGTGTTGGCTTTAGGGTGCATTTTTCCAGTGCTGTTTGTTCCCAATTGGCCATATACAAATTTGCATAACTCGGTGCAAAACGTTTTCCCATGGCCGTGCCTGTGATTTGTAGGTAGAATTTGTTATTAAATTGGAAGTCATTTTTGGTCAGATTGAGCTTTAAAAGTTGCAAAAGTTCTTCATCCGGGCGTCCAGGGTCTGGATATTTGTTGAAGACTTCTTGCACCGCTTTTAAGCCCGCTGCCGTGTCAATGTTTGTGTAAAGGCTGTCTATATCAATTGAAAATAAGAATGCTGTTTTTGGCATTATTATTTTTTTGATTTTCTCTACAAAGTCATATGTGTCTTTTACATAGCTAGCGTGTCGGGCTGATAAAGGGTTCAGGAAGTATTCCACAAACTCCGCTGTGTGGTAAGTTTCACTCCCACAGTCTGAGACTATTGGTCTGCCCGGTGGGACTTCAAAAGGAATTGTCCACGAGCTGGGATCTTTATGTATTTTTGGTAATAGATAAAACACTCTGGCGCGTGGTGTGTCCTGCCCCAGGAGATAGGTTTCCTGTTTGCTATTAATAATCTTTTTTGTTCTCATCTGTTTAACAATCCTTTTGGCTTCAAGTTCCGTGTCTTTATACATTGGTGTTGTTAATACTCTGTAATGGTTGGTGTTACCGAGCTGTCTCTCCGCTTCGAAAATGTACTGGTGTCTGTCCATAATTACTACCGAGGAGCCTTTATCAGCTGGTTTGATTATAATGTCCTCATTTTTAGCCAGTTGTCTGAGAGCGCTTACCTGTTGTTTGGTTAGATTGTCTGTTTCCTTCAGGTGTCCTGGAATTCTGTCTAATGTCCCACTGTCTTGTAGGAGAAGTTGTGTGAGGCTGGCTGGTAGAGAATCCTCCGTCGGTTCCCAGGAGGATTTTGGCTGGAATGGAGTTCTCTCTTGCCTTTGTTCCAGTCCAAAGTGGGTGGCTAATTTTAATCTCCTGTGGTAATCTGAAACATCTTTTTTCAAACGTTTTGTCTGTTGTTTGTAAATGTCTACAGTGGGTACAAATGACAGGCCTTTTTCTAGTATCTCTTTTTGAGCTTGGTTGGGTCTAAAGTAGTGTGATAAATTTATTATACTTGTTTTTAGCCCTGTCTGTATTTGGCTTGAAGGGCTTAGTAGTTTAAACTAGTAATCCAATGTTGAAACATTTTTTGTGCAGTTTCAGATGACCAATGTATGTCATCAGGACCAGTCTGGAATTCCTCTTCGTCCAATTTGGGGATATGTGGTCCTTCCCTGATTTCTCTGTTTAGTTTATCCAATTTCAGCTGGTCCTTCCTTGGGAGTCCTTTTGAGTAGTTAATTAAAGCTATGTGGGTTTTTGCCCCTGGGAAAATGTTCTCTGCCCAATATCTGATTTGTGACAGCGTTCTTGGAGCTGTTGTTGCTGCATCATACTGCCTGTTATTGATTCCCACTGATAGGAGTAGGTGTCTTACCTGGGGATGTGGTACCTTGATGGCTTTCAGGAGATCTAGGCAAGTGTGGAGTTTCATTCCTGGATAGCACTCGACTTGGATGTCGCTTCTGGCAAATGGCGGAATTTTGCATAGGTTGGAGTCCCCCAAGACTAAGATTTTCTCCTTTACGTGGCAATTCCAGTCCTGTTTCGATTCTAGGTGTCTGTAGGGTCTACCTAAGGGCTGTGCCTGCCTGGTCTCTTGCGGTGGTCCTCGTCTTGGGCTGTCTTAGTTAGGGTTAGGGTTAGGGTTAGGAAATAGGGGTTTTTTCGATAATCGGGCTCGGCCTTATCGAGCCCGATTAGTCCTACGCAGCCTACGAATGTCCAAAAACAAAGTGGGAGGTACCAAAAATTCAGAAATTCAACGAGGAAGATGAATCTGTTGTCCTCTGGAGACCACGCCCCTTTGATTTGAAACAGCGCCACCCTTTGTTTTCCATTGAAAACCCATGTTAAATGAAAAGTGTCCGAATCGCTCCGAAACTTTTTCTACCCCCCCTAAGTAGGGGTCTACGAACAAATACATTGGGCTCGGATTTTGGCTCAGACCCCCGGAAGTGGGTGAAACAGGCACCTCGAACACTTGATGGAATTGTTCAAAAATGTTCAAAGTGTTTTTTTTCCGTAATTTTTTTTTTTTTTAGATGCTCCTTATTATGCAGAATTTTCGTATATATTTTTTTTTTTTTTTTTGGACGTTAACTTTTTTTTAAATAATTCATTGAATTTTTAAATGTAAGTGTAGAGGCCAAAATCGTCCCCCCAAAAACATGTTAGGAGTACGTTTCAGGCAATTTGGAGTTGATTGGTAGTACTATTTTGTGACACTTTTTTGGGTCCCTGACATATTTTGAGCTCTGGACTTAGTATTTTTTTTTTTTTTTTTTTTTTTTTTTTTTTTCTTCTTTAGGGTTAGGGTTAGGGTTAGGGAAGGGGTTAGGTTAGGGTCAGGGCTTGGGTTGGGGAGAGGTTAGGGTCAGGGTTTGTGTCAGAGATAGGGTCTACAAGTCCAGAGACCCAGAGTAAGGGTCAGGTGACGGGTTAGTTTATACAAGTCTGAGTCCATGTCAAGAAGGAATATTTTTTTTTTTCAGGTTTGGGATTTTTTTTTTTTTTTTTTTTGGGTCTTCTCCCACTAATTGGATGGTGCTAACATAGTGTAACAACTTTGTCATAACCATGTTATTACATAGTTATTACATACTGTACATACTGTAATAACAATATTGTTAACATAGTGTACCAACTATGTCGTAACCATGTTATTACATAGTTATTATATACTGTAATAACTATAGTGTTAACATAGTTATTACATAATGTACATACTGTAATAACAATAGTTTAAACATACTGTAGTAACTATGTAATAACATCGTTATTACATACTGTACATACTGTAATAACAATAGTTTTAACATACTGTAATAACTATATAATAACATAGTTATTACATAGTTATTACATACTGTACATACTGTAATAACAATAGTTTTAACATACTGTAATAACTATATAATAAGATGTTTTTTTTTTTTTTTTTTTTTTTTTTTTTTTTTTTTTGGGGTTTTTTTTTTTTTTTTTTTTTTTTTTTTTTTAGGCCTTCCCCCCACTTACATGGATGGTGCCAAGTCGAATGTTGGGTCATATCAATAGGGTTAGGGTTAGAACACGCCAATATAACTTTGCCACTAGGGGGCACCGACAAGAGATGAAAATGATGGTTTTACAAAAACTATGCCACCGAAGCAACCAACCCGTATTCTCCCTGGGACCCTCTCATGTCTCTAAGTAACTGCCTCTGGCTACTTCCGCCACATTGGGAGTTGGGGGATGTTGTGGCAAGCCAATGAGGTGTTCTTCTTAGAGGTGAAATCAGTAGTCAGTGATGTTCTAATCAGGCCCACCCCAATGACGTCCTAGTGAGCTTGATTTGTTTGGTACACATTCGCAGCATGACCCCGGACTCAGGACCCGTCATCGAAATGTTAATAATCCATCATACCAGACAATGTCTATCTGTGTAGTGCCTCACCAATCACTCCTTTACATTTTCTAAACCATTCACCACTATACCTACCTTGCCCTTCCGCAAGGGTCCACCAACATACAGAGTATAACATACAGTATATACTGCAACAACTATGTCTTAACCACGTTATTACATAGTTATTACATACTGTACATACTGTAATAACTATTGTTTTAACATACTGTTACAACTATGTTGTAAGCGTGTTATTACATAGTTATTACATACTGTACATACTGTAATAACTATTGTTTTAACATACTGTTACAACTATGTTGTAAGCATGTTATTACATAGTTATTACATAGTGTACATACTGTAGTAACTATTGTTTTAACATACTGTAACAACTATGTCGTAACCATGTTATTACATAGTTATTACATACTGTACATACTGTAATAACAATAGTTTTAACATACTGTAATAACATAGTTATTACATAGTTATTACATACTGTAATAACAATAGTTTTAACATACTCTAATAACTATGTAATAACATAGTTATTACATAGTTATTACATACTGTAATAACAATAGTTTTAACATACTGTAATAACTATGTAATAACATAGTCATTACATAGTTATTACATACTGTACATACTGTAATAACAATAGTTTTAACATACTGTAACAACTATGTCGTAACCATGTTATTACATAGTTATTACATACTGTACATACTGTAATAACAATAGTTTCAACATACTGTAATAACATAGTTATTACATAGTTATTACATACTGTACATACTGTAATAACAATATATTTAACATACTGTAACAACTATGTCGTAACCATGTTATTACACAGTTATTACATACTGTACATACTGTAATAACAATAGTTTTAACATACTATAATAACTATGTAATAACATAGTTATTACATAGTTATTACATACGTTACATACTGTAATAACAATAGTTTTAACATACTGTAATAACTATGTAATAACATAGTTATTACATACGTTACATACTGTAATAACAATAGTGTTAACTAACTGCACTAACTATGTAATAACATTGTTATTACATAGTTATTACATACTGTACATACTGTAATAACAATAGTGTTAACATACTGTAATAACTATGTAATAACATAGTCATTACATAGTTATTACATACTGTACATACTGTAATAACAATAGTGTTAACATACTGTAATAACTATGTAATAACATAGTTATTACATAGTTATTACATACTGTACGTACTGTAATAACTATTGTTTTCACATACTGTAATAACTATGTAATAACAAAGTTATTACATAGTTATTACATACTGTACATACTGTAATAACTATTGTTTTCACATACTGTAACAAGTTTGTTGTAACCATGTTATTACATAGTTATTACATACTGTACATACTGTAATAACAATAGATTTAACATACTGTAATAACTATGTAATAACAAAGTTATTACATAGTTATTATGTAATAACTATTGTTTTAACATACTGTAACAAGTTTGTTGTAACCATGTTATTACAAAGTTATTACATACTGTACATACTGTAATAACAATAGTTTTAACATACTGTAACAACTATGTTACATAGTTATTACATACTGTACATACTGTAATAACAATATTTTTAACATACTTTAACAACTATTTCATAACCATGTTATTACATAGTTATTACATACATTACATACTGTAATTACTATCGTTTTTACAATGTGCATATACTGTAATAACTATAGTTTTAACTTACTGCAATAACTGTATTGTTATTACATACTGCATGCTACCACTCAAATATTAAACATTGTGTTTCAAACAATACATTCTTTTAATCAAGTCACTTACTTATTAGTCGTCTTGTTCCAGGATTAACGTTCTTCCTCCATCGGGACCTGTCCTGTACTGCATGTTGTGCCTCGTCCAATGTCAGGTACATGTAAGACAACATTCAATGATTAAAGTCAACATTTCTAATCAAACATTTTAAATGAATAAACATTTAAGCCGTGTACATGGAAATAGAACAATGTACATAAACATTTAACTTACCATTGGTGTCTTTGAACTGAATCCAAGTGCTTCCTCTCACTGAAATGCCTGAAGTGTGTTTGTTTGGGATCACAGGTGCTCCTAATGAGCGTGCGGCCATTTTGCTGCTGCATTCTGGGAAGTGTAGTTATTTGAACGAGTGGCCATTTTGGCTGGAGGAAACTGGAAGCTCATTTGCATACCAACCGTGAGTGAAGAGTGTAGTCTCAGAAGGGACCTGACCTAGCTCAGTTCACATCTGGCATTGCGATTTGTTCCCTGTGAATTGAATACGTAGGTGGGAAACTACCACCTCCCATCTCTTAACCCTTACCCGGGGAAGGAGAGGGTTATGACCCCCCCAAGGTCACGACCCATCAGGGGCAAGCCCATCCCACCAAAAGGTGGGACCTGCTTAGGGCTCCCTGGCTGGGAATGACAACGGGATCTCCTGTCCAAGGGAGGGACCCCCATCCCATGAGGGGTATTGTGTAAAACACAACCTCAAAAAGACGCCACCTAGTGGTCAAGTCTTCAACAAGTGGCCATTTTGCTGCTGCACTCTGAGAAATGTAGTTATTTCAACCAAGGATTTCATTCTGACACTTAGAGATGTGGTTGAGTTTTTTATTTATTTGTAAACACTTGTTCCTGTCTAAAACCTACAATTGTGGTTTAGTTTTTATGTATTTGTTGAGACTGCACACTGTCTGATACTTACAGTTGTTGTCGCAAACATAAATGCTTGTAAAATGTCTGTTTGGAAGCACACTCATCTGCACCGCAATTGAACAGTGCAGTTCCAGAAGAAACCTCACCTTGATGTAAAATGTCTGTGTGGAAGCACAATCATATGCACCGCAATTGTAAAGTGTAGTCTCAGAAGGGACGTGACCTAGCTCAGTTCACATCTGGCATTGCGATTCGATCCCTGCCGATTGAATACGTAGGTGGAAAACCACCACCTCCCATCTCTTGACCCTTACCCGGGGAAGGGGAGGGTTATGACCCCCCAAGGTCACGACCCATCAGGGGCAAGCCTATCCCACCAAAAAGTGGGACCTGCATAGGGCTCCCTGGCTGGGAATTGCAATGGGACCTCCTATCCAAAGGAGAGACTCCTCATCCTATGAGGGGTTTTGTGTAAAGAATAATCTAAAAAAGACGCCACCTAATGGTGAAGTCTTGAACGAGTTTTTTTTATTTACTGCTGCACTCTGGGAAATGTAGTTATTTGAACCAAGAGTTTCATTCTGACACTTAGAATTGTGGTTGAGTTTTTATGTATTTGTTGAGACTGCAGACTGTCTAATACTTACAATTGTTGTTGCAGACATAAGGTTGTCTCTGTGGAAGCATGTGAACTGTAAAATGTTTGTGTGGGAGCAAACTCATCTGCACCGCAATTGTAAAGTGCTGTCCCAGAAGAAGCCTCACCTTGATGTAAAATGTCTGTGTGGAAGCACACTCATATCCACCGCACTTGTAAAGTGTAGTCTCAGAAGGGACCTGACCTAGCTCAGTTCACATCTGGCATTGCGATTCGATCCCTGTGGATTGAATACGTAGGTGGGAAACCACCACGTCCTGTCTCCAGAACCTAAGCGAGGAAGGAGGGTGTCATGACCCCCCTCGGTCAAGACCAATCAGGGACAAGGCCCTCCCACCAAAAGGTGGGACTTGCATGGGGCTCTACAATGTGATCTCCTATCCAAGGGAGAGGCCCTCAAAACTGGGGGGCCTTTGTGTAAATAACAACCACAAAAAGAGTTCACCTAGTGGTGAAGTCTAGGGTTAGGGTTAGGGTTAGGGTTAGGGTTAGGATAGGGTTAGCGGAGGACTTCTCCGCTGGGACTTCAGTAAAATGTTTTCAGTCAAGGCGTCTTGACATAAAAAAACAGATTAAAGAATTTTTGCATTCGCCATCTCCATTTGAAAGAAAGTCTGTTTTTAAGGGTTTTGCTTTGTTTAAATGAATGTCTAGGACTAAGGTCTATTGTGGATTATTTTTTGGGGAATGGTATGTTCCTTAGGCTGTGCATGGCAGGGGCGTCCATATCCCTGAGTCTTTCCACTTTAGACCGCATACCAAAGTGTTGATTCTAAAAGCTCCTACTTTGTCTATTACCTATTGTCTATTTATTTTTATTTTATCTCTATTTTAAGTTACTCTTATATGGGCTGTTTGGTTTTGTATCCAATTAAGTTTTTCACTTTAGCTTCTTTATATTTAAATATCCCGTTCCTAACTTTTATTCATTTCAATTTTTAGGGAGTTAGGTTTCTTGCTGAGCTCCAGTTTAACTTTCAAGTTATGTTTATTTTACTTCTAGAATTAAAATACAAAAGGTTACCCTTATTTATTGTAATTCTAGTTAACTTTATCTTTTTGAATTCCCCTGAATTGTGTAAGTGTAATTTGAGGGAAAGTATAACTTTGAGTTCCCTTCTGTGTATATATCCCAATTGGCTGTGATTACTATATTCTTAAACAGTTTAGTTTGTTTGAACTGGATTTAAATTGTGTTTTTCTTCCATTTAAATCTTTTAGTTTAATTCTATCTCTTATAAGTGGATAGGTTCACGTGAGCTATTCTGGACCTATTCATTGGGGACTGTTCCAACTATTTTATCTTAGGTTAGTTGGGTTTTGACTTTAACTGCTTTTAGGTCTACTTAGTTATATTTATTTTGTATCCCTGTAGTTTTATAAGTCCTAAATATCTTTGCATTGATAGGCAAAGTTCATTTTGGTGTAATCTGTCTAATTGCTCTAATTTTCCCTCCCCTTCCTCCCTTTGAAGGGTTGAGTGGGCTGTTCTTAATAGAGGGGAGTTCCCTTTACACCTGTGGGTGTGAAGTACTGTTTGCCAGTAAGGGCACTTTAGGTTTATAGGAGGGGTTGAGAGGTGTGCCAATTGAGTTGACCCAGTAATCATTTCCCTCTGATTACCTCAAGTGGTCCCCACTCTTTGATAACCTCTAATGGTTCTCCTCCACTGAGTTCACCTGCCTAATCACCCTCCACTCAGGTTAGGGTTAGGGTTTAGAGTGTAGGTATAGGCTTTAGGATTTAAAAGTCTCCATTGATTCTTTAAACCTAATAATTCTCCTCCACTGAGTTCACCTGCCTAATCACCCTCCACTCAGGTTAGGGTTAGGGTTTAGAGTTTAGGTATAGGTTTTAGGATTTAAAAGTATCCACTGATTCTTTAAACCTAATAATTCCCCTTCACTGAGTTCACCCACCTAATCACCCTCCACTCAGGTTAAGGTTAGGGTTAGGGTTTTGGGTTAGGGTTAGGTTTTGGGATTTAGAATGTAGGATTCTTCACTGATTCCACCTAGTGCTCTAATTTATCAAGTGGCTAAATTTTAGGTTTTAAGAGGTGGCCATATTCAGTCCCTCTGGGAAGGCTGTGCTTAGCCTGTTGATCCATTGTTTTTCGTTATGTTTTCTCTGTCCCATTGACCAATTTGGATTGTGTTGCAATCCAGACACCTTTAGTGATGTTAGGCCATGTGACATAAAATGTTGAACCACTACTAAGTGTGTCTTTTTCCCATTGTTGATATTATATCTGTGTTGTGCTAATCTAGTGAGAATGCTGTTTCCTGTTTCTCCTACATATTGTAGATTGCACTTGCTACAAGTGATTAGGTACACACAGTTTTTGGTGTTGGCCTGTATATTTTGAGTGATGCCAAAAACCCTTTGGTTTTGTCTGTTAGTCACCATTTTGGTCATCTCAAAATAGTTAGGTGTTCTTTTAATTGGTGTGTTGGAGCTTTTAAGATTGCTGTGGACTAAATAATCTTTGAGATTTTTGTTTTTCCTATAGGCCGAGATTATTTTGCAACCCTCTAATAGTGTGTCTGCCCTGTTCTGAAAATTTCTTTTTTTTATTCTGGTGTTTGCCAGTTTACTTTGTGAGGAATAAGTGGTTACGAGTGCCAATTGTGGGCCCTGGTATCTGTCTTTGATCTCCAGGAAGGTGTTCTGGGCTTTCCTCAGGAAGGTGCGTGTGTACCCTCTGTCTCGTAGGGCAGTAAAGAGTGTTTTGCAAGCTATTTTAAAATCCTGTTCTTGTGTGCAAATTCTGTGAAATCTTAAGAGTTTTGATTTCACAATCCCTGTGTAACAGTGTTGTGGGTGGAAGGACGATCTGTGTAATAGTGCATGGGTGTCTGTTTCTTTGAAAAAGACTTTAAGGTCTAATTTGCCATTAGTGTGGAAGAGTGGTCCTTTGTAGACCGACACGTCCAAAAAATCTATTTTCTCTGGATCTGTGACATATTTGATTGTGATGGATTCGTGGTGAGTGTTTAAGGTTTTGATAAAATCCTCAAATGCCTCCCTGGAGTGTTCCCAAATCCCAAATATGTCATCCAGGTATCTAAAATAATGTGTTGGCTTTAGGGTGCATTTTTCCAGTGCTGTTTGTTCCCAATTGGCCATATACAAATTTGCATAACTCGGTGCAAAACGTTTTCCCATGGCCGTGCCTGTGATTTGTAGGTAGAATTTGTTATTAAATTGGAAGTCATTTTTGGTCAGATTGAGCTTTAAAAGTTGCAAAAGTTCTTCATCCGGGCGTCCAGGGTCTGGATATTTGTTGAAGACTTCTTGCACCGCTTTTAAGCCCGCTGCCGTGTCAATGTTTGTGTAAAGGCTGTCTATATCAATTGAAAATAAGAATGCTGTTTTTGGCATTATTATTTTTTTGATTTTCTCTACAAAGTCATATGTGTCTTTTACATAGCTAGCGTGTCGGGCTGATAAAGGGTTCAGGAAGTATTCCACAAACTCCGCTGTGTGGTAAGTTTCACTCCCACAGTCTGAGACTATTGGTCTGCCCGGTGGGACTTCAAAAGGAATTGTCCACGAGCTGGGATCTTTATGTATTTTTGGTAATAGATAAAACACTCTGGCGCGTGGTGTGTCCTGCCCCAGGAGATAGGTTTCCTGTTTGCTATTAATAATCTTTTTTGTTCTCATCTGTTTAACAATCCTTTTGGCTTCAAGTTCCGTGTCTTTATACATTGGTGTTGTTAATACTCTGTAATGGTTGGTGTTACCGAGCTGTCTCTCCGCTTCGAAAATGTACTGGTGTCTGTCCATAATTACTACCGAGGAGCCTTTATCAGCTGGTTTGATTATAATGTCCTCATTTTTAGCCAGTTGTCTGAGAGCGCTTACCTGTTGTTTGGTTAGATTGTCTGTTTCCTTCAGGTGTCCTGGAATTCTGTCTAATGTCCCACTGTCTTGTAGGAGAAGTTGTGTGAGGCTGGCTGGTAGAGAATCCTCCGTCGGTTCCCAGGAGGATTTTGGCTGGAATGGAGTTCTCTCTTGCCTTTGTTCCAGTCCAAAGTGGGTGGCTAATTTTAATCTCCTGTGGTAATCTGAAACATCTTTTTTCAAACGTTTTGTCTGTTGTTTGTAAATGTCTACAGTGGGTACAAATGACAGGCCTTTTTCTAGTATCTCTTTTTGAGCTTGGTTGGGTCTAAAGTAGTGTGATAAATTTATTATACTTGTTTTTAGCCCTGTCTGTATTTGGCTTGAAGGGCTTAGTAGTTTAAACTAGTAATCCAATGTTGAAACATTTTTTGTGCAGTTTCAGATGACCAATGTATGTCATCAGGACCAGTCTGGAATTCCTCTTCGTCCAATTTGGGGATATGTGGTCCTTCCCTGATTTCTCTGTTTAGTTTATCCAATTTCAGCTGGTCCTTCCTTGGGAGTCCTTTTGAGTAGTTAATTAAAGCTATGTGGGTTTTTGCCCCTGGGAAAATGTTCTCTGCCCAATATCTGATTTGTGACAGCGTTCTTGGAGCTGTTGTTGCTGCATCATACTGCCTGTTATTGATTCCCACTGATAGGAGTAGGTGTCTTACCTGGGGATGTGGTACCTTGATGGCTTTCAGGAGATCTAGGCAAGTGTGGAGTTTCATTCCTGGATAGCACTCGACTTGGATGTCGCTTCTGGCAAATGGCGGAATTTTGCATAGGTTGGAGTCCCCCAAGACTAAGATTTTCTCCTTTACGTGGCAATTCCAGTCCTGTTTCGATTCTAGGTGTCTGTAGGGTCTACCTAAGGGCTGTGCCTGCCTGGTCTCTTGCGGTGGTCCTCGTCTTGGGCTGTCTTAGTTAGGGTTAGGGTTAGGGTTAGGAAATAGGGGTTTTTTCGATAATCGGGCTCGGCCTTATCGAGCCCGATTAGTCCTACGCAGCCTACGAATGTCCAAAAACAAAGTGGGAGGTACCAAAAATTCAGAAATTCAACGAGGAAGATGAATCTGTTGTCCTCTGGAGACCACGCCCCTTTGATTTGAAACAGCGCCACCCTTTGTTTTCCATTGAAAACCCATGTTAAATGAAAAGTGTCCGAATCGCTCCGAAACTTTTTCTACCCCCCCTAAGTAGGGGTCTACGAACAAATACATTGGGCTCGGATTTTGGCTCAGACCCCCGGAAGTGGGTGAAACAGGCACCTCGAACACTTGATGGAATTGTTCAAAAATGTTCAAAGTGTTTTTTTTCCGTAATTTTTTTTTTTTTTAGATGCTCCTTATTATGCAGAATTTTCGTATATATTTTTTTTTTTTTTTTTGGACGTTAACTTTTTTTTAAATAATTCATTGAATTTTTAAATGTAAGTGTAGAGGCCAAAATCGTCCCCCCAAAAACATGTTAGGAGTACGTTTCAGGCAATTTGGAGTTGATTGGTAGTACTATTTTGTGACACTTTTTTGGGTCCCTGACATATTTTGAGCTCTGGACTTAGTATTTTTTTTTTTTTTTTTTTTTTTTTTTTTTCTTCTTTAGGGTTAGGGTTAGGGTTAGGGAAGGGGTTAGGTTAGGGTCAGGGCTTGGGTTGGGGAGAGGTTAGGGTCAGGGTTTGTGTCAGAGATAGGGTCTACAAGTCCAGAGACCCAGAGTAAGGGTCAGGTGACGGGTTAGTTTATACAAGTCTGAGTCCATGTCAAGAAGGAATATTTTTTTTTTTCAGGTTTGGGATTTTTTTTTGTTTTTTTTTGGGTCTTCTCCCACTAATTGGATGGTGCTAACATAGTGTAACAACTTTGTCATAACCATGTTATTACATAGTTATTACATACTGTACATACTGTAATAACAATATTGTTAACATAGTGTACCAACTATGTCGTAACCATGTTATTACATAGTTATTATATACTGTAATAACTATAGTGTTAACATAGTTATTACATAATGTACATACTGTAATAACAATAGTTTAAACATACTGTAGTAACTATGTAATAACATCGTTATTACATACTGTACATACTGTAATAACAATAGTTTTAACATACTGTAATAACTATATAATAACATAGTTATTACATAGTTATTACATACTGTACATACTGTAATAACAATAGTTTTAACATACTGTAATAACTATATAATAAGATGTTTTTTTTTTTTTTTTTTTTTTTTTTTTTTTTTTTTGGGGTTTTTTTTTTTTTTTTTTTTTTTTTTTTTTTAGGCCTTCCCCCCACTTACATGGATGGTGCCAAGTCGAATGTTGGGTCATATCAATAGGGTTAGGGTTAGAACACGCCAATATAACTTTGCCACTAGGGGGCACCGACAAGAGATGAAAATGATGGTTTTACAAAAACTATGCCACCGAAGCAACCAACCCGTATTCTCCCTGGGACCCTCTCATGTCTCTAAGTAACTGCCTCTGGCTACTTCCGCCACATTGGGAGTTGGGGGATGTTGTGGCAAGCCAATGAGGTGTTCTTCTTAGAGGTGAAATCAGTAGTCAGTGATGTTCTAATCAGGCCCACCCCAATGACGTCCTAGTGAGCTTGATTTGTTTGGTACACATTCGCAGCATGACCCCGGACTCAGGACCCGTCATCGAAATGTTAATAATCCATCATACCAGACAATGTCTATCTGTGTAGTGCCTCACCAATCACTCCTTTACATTTTCTAAACCATTCACCACTATACCTACCTTGCCCTTCCGCAAGGGTCCACCAACATACAGAGTATAACATACAGTATATACTGCAACAACTATGTCTTAACCACGTTATTACATAGTTATTACATACTGTACATACTGTAATAACTATTGTTTTAACATACTGTTACAACTATGTTGTAAGCGTGTTATTACATAGTTATTACATACTGTACATACTGTAATAACTATTGTTTTAACATACTGTTACAACTATGTTGTAAGCATGTTATTACATAGTTATTACATAGTGTACATACTGTAGTAACTATTGTTTTAACATACTGTAACAACTATGTCGTAACCATGTTATTACATAGTTATTACATACTGTACATACTGTAATAACAATAGTTTTAACATACTGTAATAACATAGTTATTACATAGTTATTACATACTGTAATAACAATAGTTTTAACATACTCTAATAACTATGTAATAACATAGTTATTACATAGTTATTACATACTGTAATAACAATAGTTTTAACATACTGTAATAACTATGTAATAACATAGTCATTACATAGTTATTACATACTGTACATACTGTAATAACAATAGTTTTAACATACTGTAACAACTATGTCGTAACCATGTTATTACATAGTTATTACATACTGTACATACTGTAATAACAATAGTTTCAACATACTGTAATAACATAGTTATTACATAGTTATTACATACTGTACATACTGTAATAACAATATATTTAACATACTGTAACAACTATGTCGTAACCATGTTATTACACAGTTATTACATACTGTACATACTGTAATAACAATAGTTTTAACATACTATAATAACTATGTAATAACATAGTTATTACATAGTTATTACATACGTTACATACTGTAATAACAATAGTTTTAACATACTGTAATAACTATGTAATAACATAGTTATTACATACGTTACATACTGTAATAACAATAGTGTTAACTAACTGCACTAACTATGTAATAACATTGTTATTACATAGTTATTACATACTGTACATACTGTAATAACAATAGTGTTAACATACTGTAATAACTATGTAATAACATAGTCATTACATAGTTATTACATACTGTACATACTGTAATAACAATAGTGTTAACATACTGTAATAACTATGTAATAACATAGTTATTACATAGTTATTACATACTGTACGTACTGTAATAACTATTGTTTTCACATACTGTAATAACTATGTAATAACAAAGTTATTACATAGTTATTACATACTGTACATACTGTAATAACTATTGTTTTCACATACTGTAACAAGTTTGTTGTAACCATGTTATTACATAGTTATTACATACTGTACATACTGTAATAACAATAGATTTAACATACTGTAATAACTATGTAATAACAAAGTTATTACATAGTTATTATGTAATAACTATTGTTTTAACATACTGTAACAAGTTTGTTGTAACCATGTTATTACAAAGTTATTACATACTGTACATACTGTAATAACAATAGTTTTAACATACTGTAACAACTATGTTACATAGTTATTACATACTGTACATACTGTAATAACAATATTTTTAACATACTTTAACAACTATTTCATAACCATGTTATTACATAGTTATTACATACATTACATACTGTAATTACTATCGTTTTTACAATGTGCATATACTGTAATAACTATAGTTTTAACTTACTGCAATAACTGTATTGTTATTACATACTGCATGCTACCACTCAAATATTAAACATTGTGTTTCAAACAATACATTCTTTTAATCAAGTCACTTACTTATTAGTCGTCTTGTTCCAGGATTAACGTTCTTCCTCCATCGGGACCTGTCCTGTACTGCATGTTGTGCCTCGTCCAATGTCAGGTACATGTAAGACAACATTCAATGATTAAAGTCAACATTTCTAATCAAACATTTTAAATGAATAAACATTTAAGCCGTGTACATGGAAATAGAACAATGTACATAAACATTTAACTTACCATTGGTGTCTTTGAACTGAATCCAAGTGCTTCCTCTCACTGAAATGCCTGAAGTGTGTTTGTTTGGGATCACAGGTGCTCCTAATGAGCGTGCGGCCATTTTGCTGCTGCATTCTGGGAAGTGTAGTTATTTGAACGAGTGGCCATTTTGGCTGGAGGAAACTGGAAGCTCATTTGCATACCAACCGTGAGTGAAGAGTGTAGTCTCAGAAGGGACCTGACCTAGCTCAGTTCACATCTGGCATTGCGATTTGTTCCCTGTGAATTGAATACGTAGGTGGGAAACTACCACCTCCCATCTCTTAACCCTTACCCGGGGAAGGAGAGGGTTATGACCCCCCCAAGGTCACGACCCATCAGGGGCAAGCCCATCCCACCAAAAGGTGGGACCTGCTTAGGGCTCCCTGGCTGGGAATGACAACGGGATCTCCTGTCCAAGGGAGGGACCCCCATCCCATGAGGGGTATTGTGTAAAACACAACCTCAAAAAGACGCCACCTAGTGGTCAAGTCTTCAACAAGTGGCCATTTTGCTGCTGCACTCTGAGAAATGTAGTTATTTCAACCAAGGATTTCATTCTGACACTTAGAGATGTGGTTGAGTTTTTTATTTATTTGTAAACACTTGTTCCTGTCTAAAACCTACAATTGTGGTTTAGTTTTTATGTATTTGTTGAGACTGCACACTGTCTGATACTTACAGTTGTTGTCGCAAACATAAATGCTTGTAAAATGTCTGTTTGGAAGCACACTCATCTGCACCGCAATTGAACAGTGCAGTTCCAGAAGAAAACTCACCTTGATGTAAAATGTCTGTGTGGAAGCACAATCATATGCACCGCAATTGTAAAGTGTAGTCTCAGAAGGGACGTGACCTAGCTCAGTTCACATCTGGCATTGCGATTCGATCCCTGCCGATTGAATACGTAGGTGGAAAACCACCACCTCCCATCTCTTGACCCTTACCCGGGGAAGGGGAGGGTTATGACCCCCCAAGGTCACGACCCATCAGGGGCAAGCCTATCCCACCAAAAAGTGGGACCTGCATAGGGCTCCCTGGCTGGGAATTGCAATGGGACCTCCTATCCAAAGGAGAGACTCCTCATCCTATGAGGGGTTTTGTGTAAAGAATAATCTAAAAAAGACGCCACCTAATGGTGAAGTCTTGAACGAGTTTTTTTTATTTACTGCTGCACTCTGGGAAATGTAGTTATTTGAACCAAGAGTTTCATTCTGACACTTAGAATTGTGGTTGAGTTTTTATGTATTTGTTGAGACTGCAGACTGTCTAATACTTACAATTGTTGTTGCAGACATAAGGTTGTCTCTGTGGAAGCATGTGAACTGTAAAATGTTTGTGTGGGAGCAAACTCATCTGCACCGCAATTGTAAAGTGCTGTCCCAGAAGAAGCCTCACCTTGATGTAAAATGTCTGTGTGGAAGCACACTCATATCCACCGCACTTGTAAAGTGTAGTCTCAGAAGGGACCTGACCTAGCTCAGTTCACATCTGGCATTGCGATTCGATCCCTGTGGATTGAATACGTAGGTGGGAAACCACCACGTCCTGTCTCCAGAACCTAAGCGAGGAAGGAGGGTGTCATGACCCCCCTCGGTCAAGACCAATCAGGGACAAGGCCCTCCCACCAAAAGGTGGGACTTGCATGGGGCTCTACAATGTGATCTCCTATCCAAGGGAGAGGCCCTCAAAACTGGGGGGCCTTTGTGTAAATAACAACCACAAAAAGAGTTCACCTAGTGGTGAAGTCTAGGGTTAGGGTTAGGGTTAGGGTTAGGGTTAGGATAGGGTTAGCGGAGGACTTCTCCGCTGGGACTTCAGTAAAATGTTTTCAGTCAAGGCGTCTTGACATAAAAAAACAGATTAAAGAATTTTTGCATTCGCCATCTCCATTTGAAAGAAAGTCTGTTTTTAAGGGTTTTGCTTTGTTTAAATGAATGTCTAGGACTAAGGTCTATTGTGGATTATTTTTTGGGGAATGGTATGTTCCTTAGGCTGTGCATGGCAGGGGCGTCCATATCCCTGAGTCTTTCCACTTTAGACCGCATACCAAAGTGTTGATTCTAAAAGCTCCTACTTTGTCTATTACCTATTGTCTATTTATTTTTATTTTATCTCTATTTTAAGTTACTCTTATATGGGCTGTTTGGTTTTGTATCCAATTAAGTTTTTCACTTTAGCTTCTTTATATTTAAATATCCCGTTCCTAACTTTTATTCATTTCAATTTTTAGGGAGTTAGGTTTCTTGCTGAGCTCCAGTTTAACTTTCAAGTTATGTTTATTTTACTTCTAGAATTAAAATACAAAAGGTTACCCTTATTTATTGTAATTCTAGTTAACTTTATCTTTTTGAATTCCCCTGAATTGTGTAAGTGTAATTTGAGGGAAAGTATAACTTTGAGTTCCCTTCTGTGTATATATCCCAATTGGCTGTGATTACTATATTCTTAAACAGTTTAGTTTGTTTGAACTGGATTTAAATTGTGTTTTTCTTCCATTTAAATCTTTTAGTTTAATTCTATCTCTTATAAGTGGATAGGTTCACGTGAGCTATTCTGGACCTATTCATTGGGGACTGTTCCAACTATTTTATCTTAGGTTAGTTGGGTTTTGACTTTAACTGCTTTTAGGTCTACTTAGTTATATTTATTTTGTATCCCTGTAGTTTTATAAGTCCTAAATATCTTTGCATTGATAGGCAAAGTTCATTTTGGTGTAATCTGTCTAATTGCTCTAATTTTCCCTCCCCTTCCTCCCTTTGAAGGGTTGAGTGGGCTGTTCTTAATAGAGGGGAGTTCCCTTTACACCTGTGGGTGTGAAGTACTGTTTGCCAGTAAGGGCACTTTAGGTTTATAGGAGGGGTTGAGAGGTGTGCCAATTGAGTTGACCCAGTAATCATTTCCCTCTGATTACCTCAAGTGGTCCCCACTCTTTGATAACCTCTAATGGTTCTCCTCCACTGAGTTCACCTGCCTAATCACCCTCCACTCAGGTTAGGGTTAGGGTTTAGAGTGTAGGTATAGGCTTTAGGATTTAAAAGTCTCCATTGATTCTTTAAACCTAATAATTCTCCTCCACTGAGTTCACCTGCCTAATCACCCTCCACTCAGGTTAGGGTTAGGGTTTAGAGTTTAGGTATAGGTTTTAGGATTTAAAAGTATCCACTGATTCTTTAAACCTAATAATTCCCCTTCACTGAGTTCACCCACCTAATCACCCTCCACTCAGGTTAAGGTTAGGGTTAGGGTTTTGGGTTAGGGTTAGGTTTTGGGATTTAGAATGTAGGATTCTTCACTGATTCCACCTAGTGCTCTAATTTATCAAGTGGCTAAATTTTAGGTTTTAAGAGGTGGCCATATTCAGTCCCTCTGGGAAGGCTGTGCTTAGCCTGTTGATCCATTGTTTTTCGTTATGTTTTCTCTGTCCCATTGACCAATTTGGATTGTGTTGCAATCCAGACACCTTTAGTGATGTTAGGCCATGTGACATAAAATGTTGAACCACTACTAAGTGTGTCTTTTTCCCATTGTTGATATTATATCTGTGTTGTGCTAATCTAGTGAGAATGCTGTTTCCTGTTTCTCCTACATATTGTAGATTGCACTTGCTACAAGTGATTAGGTACACACAGTTTTTGGTGTTGGCCTGTATATTTTGAGTGATGCCAAAAACCCTTTGGTTTTGTCTGTTAGTCACCATTTTGGTCATCTCAAAATAGTTAGGTGTTCTTTTAATTGGTGTGTTGGAGCTTTTAAGATTGCTGTGGACTAAATAATCTTTGAGATTTTTGTTTTTCCTATAGGCCGAGATTATTTTGCAACCCTCTAATAGTGTGTCTGCCCTGTTCTGAAAATTTCTTTTTTTTATTCTGGTGTTTGCCAGTTTACTTTGTGAGGAATAAGTGGTTACGAGTGCCAATTGTGGGCCCTGGTATCTGTCTTTGATCTCCAGGAAGGTGTTCTGGGCTTTCCTCAGGAAGGTGCGTGTGTACCCTCTGTCTCGTAGGGCAGTAAAGAGTGTTTTGCAAGCTATTTTAAAATCCTGTTCTTGTGTGCAAATTCTGTGAAATCTTAAGAGTTTTGATTTCACAATCCCTGTGTAACAGTGTTGTGGGTGGAAGGACGATCTGTGTAATAGTGCATGGGTGTCTGTTTCTTTGAAAAAGACTTTAAGGTCTAATTTGCCATTAGTGTGGAAGAGTGGTCCTTTGTAGACCGACACGTCCAAAAAATCTATTTTCTCTGGATCTGTGACATATTTGATTGTGATGGATTCGTGGTGAGTGTTTAAGGTTTTGATAAAATCCTCAAATGCCTCCCTGGAGTGTTCCCAAATCCCAAATATGTCATCCAGGTATCTAAAATAATGTGTTGGCTTTAGGGTGCATTTTTCCAGTGCTGTTTGTTCCCAATTGGCCATATACAAATTTGCATAACTCGGTGCAAAACGTTTTCCCATGGCCGTGCCTGTGATTTGTAGGTAGAATTTGTTATTAAATTGGAAGTCATTTTTGGTCAGATTGAGCTTTAAAAGTTGCAAAAGTTCTTCATCCGGGCGTCCAGGGTCTGGATATTTGTTGAAGACTTCTTGCACCGCTTTTAAGCCCGCTGCCGTGTCAATGTTTGTGTAAAGGCTGTCTATATCAATTGAAAATAAGAATGCTGTTTTTGGCATTATTATTTTTTTGATTTTCTCTACAAAGTCATATGTGTCTTTTACATAGCTAGCGTGTCGGGCTGATAAAGGGTTCAGGAAGTATTCCACAAACTCCGCTGTGTGGTAAGTTTCACTCCCACAGTCTGAGACTATTGGTCTGCCCGGTTGATAGATTGCTTTATCATTTTACAAACACCTTAGGCTCAGATCACACATTGGAATAAGATAGACACAGACACAACGGAGATCTCCTTCTTTTTTACTTGCCGCAAGGAAAAATGTACAGCTTGACCTGAATCATTTCTGGAGTACAAATACTTTTACATTGGTTTATATAGCAACATGAGACAGGAGATACAGTTAAGCAGGAGGCAGGGCTTAGGAAGTACTCAAAAGTATTAGACTACTGTGAGTACTCAGTACTTGAAGTTAGCAGAGGATACAGAGACAGCAAGCTTCTGCTGGACTTAGAGATAAGGAAACTATGTAAACATCTGTAGCTGTAACGATAACAAACCACCTAATATGCAGTCTCTGGCTCCTGCACATAAGGAGAAGAATATACATCATCTATTCAATTGAATGATTAATTAGTTGAACACATTAACAATATGAATAGAACTTATAAACCCACATTACATAGAACTGAGAATCGGCTCTGTCATTTCCCTCCTGTTGATCAAATTTATTAATCTTCACATTCTTCTTGTTTTCCGCTTTTTCAAAATGGACATCATAACAGGAATCACTTGCCTCTTTTGCTTTCAGTGGCCTTGGTACTTAAGCTATCCGCTTTTCGCACTTTGTCATACAGAGCATAGCACAAAGCTGTTATCAGGGCACATGATGAGACTATTAGAATGTCAATTGATCCTGATCAATAATGATATAAACGATTGTAGATAATGCTGAAAAAACCCACGGATAGGAAAAAGGACATTATCACTCTCAATGTGTGGCTTTCTTGTGAGCAGTGGTTGTAACACTTAATAACCTTCAACCGTTTGTATCATTAATTTGACCATTATGAACTGACAATTCATTTTCAAATATTAACAGAGCTTAAATGTCTGTGTCATTTTCATCATAAAGGCTTCGAAGGGAGAACACATTCCCGTCATCTTTTAAGTCTTGCCCAGTCTGGGATACCGCAGTATACGTTTGAACGAACGTGTCAGCAACCATGCGTTTCACTAAGGTCCTGATGCACGGGATCACACAGACCGATAACACGCGAAACAGCACCAAAGCACAGAGTACCATTGTTTCAAATTTGCACAGAGCTTGAATCCAACCCCCTCCCATTAACCAAGAAAAACCACCCCTTATCGTGATGTTACCATTCATAGCTTTCTGAAGGGCACGTAGATTGGACATCGCGTTATTGGCCTCCTTAGCATTAATGTCATCTGAAATGTAAACACAACAGGTACTTGTTCGAAAAGTACTTCTCACCAGGACCACTGGATCCCCAGTGGTGTCACGGTGTTTTGATGGCATCATTAGTATGTGGCTTCGGAGAGGGTTTGATGGCATGTTAGGGTGTGGCTTAGCCCAGATGATGACCGTTTGGTCGGTTATCCCGCCCCTCCCTTCGGAGGTTGTCTTAAATGCGCCCTCATTCCACACTAACACATTTACACTCCATGATATGCATTTAACCTCCTCACACTTCATACTTAGTCCGCTTCAGAGTGACATAAAAGCTCTTATTTATGTGCTTAAAACTGATCATACGTTTTGCACGGCAAATAGCATTGACCCCCAAGGCGCACTCACTATTTTGGATTCGAGGCACTTACTTACTACCAGTTAACTGCAACAGGAAATGTAGGATGTAGACATATATATATGCAACATAACAATCATAATTATCTTAGCTTTAGCCTTCCCCTGCTTAACTTTTAATAATAGAGACAAAAGATACATAGAAAAATATACAATAACATAGATAGGAAAATATAAAAACAAGTGTGGTGCATCGTCCTTCTAAGTGTAATCAGGTGAGGGAGGGGGTACTATTCTAAGTGGATTCTTCACCGGTTAGGGCCTAATATCACTCTATATGTGAGACTCCACCCCACAAGCCGGCCTTCTTCACCTTCTTACGTAATGTTCGATGATGTTTGCACCAACTTGCGAATGTTTTTGTGTGGATTGGACAAACCACACGTCTCACATCAGGTGACATGTTGACCAGGGACTGCATCTCACAGCAGTTGGCATGTTGACGTGACCCGGGCATGGACCCTCCTAGCACGGAGAGTTCAGTTCACACTTGATGACCTGGTCAGCATCACCATAAGCAGTCCCATCGTTCCTGTGGAAGAGATAAAATCTTGGCAGCTTACTAGTTCTTTTGACCTTTGTAACGTCTTCAAATTCATTTTTACAGTGTATGGCTTTTACCAGAATTTTTAAAATATAAGTGTGAATATAGTGTGAATATGCTTCATAATCTTCAACTATCCCTCCTGTTGAACCATTACTCAGATGATTGGTTCAATATATTTCAATTACAACAAATGAAAGATAAGTTCCATGAGAACTGAACTCGCTTCCTTTGCTTTTTTTTTTTTATATAAGCGTTCCCATGGGCTTGGGACGAGGTAGTCACTGCTCTACCCATAACATCTTGCAGGCTGAGATTAGAATGTCTTCACATGATATACTCCACAATTTGAGTAGAAATACTCTAGTTTCTTACATGTGGAGAGGGAAAGGGCCAAAACTATGAATACTACTGATTCTCAAACATGTACGAAGTGTCAGTTTTGACATAGGGTAACTTTACATAAGTCTTCTAATACTTATGATACTTTTCATTATTGAGTATTTCTTAAAATCAACAACTGCTCTACAGCTTGTAGATCTGCCATCTTTTGGAAAAAGATTTCCATTGCTAGTTAAGACACAAATGTCACTTACAAAAGTAGAGCTATCTTCGCTTAAGTCTTTTAACTATTTTTAAATCAAAACAAAAATATTGAATATAGTTTTAATACAAAAAGTTTGTGAGCCACTCCATGGCACAGCGGATTCAGACTTGCAGCCCTGCAGTAGCTTGCAAACTCCACCCACACTCCAGGACACGACACACAAACCTCTACGCTTCTTCTCTGGACAGTAATGCCCCTTGACCCTGCAGTGCACATTCCTAGCTTGGGGTACTTGGAACTAATCCCTCTTAATATTTAAGGTTCACTTCGCTTCGCTAATTTACTAAAAACTTCATATTCTACCGCAATGAGCTCAATATCATTAAGCAAAGGCCCATGTTACTTTGATCACTCTTTCAGAGTAAACCACCCACAGGCCTTAATTCAATGTAATGTCACCGCAACAGAACAGAAGTCATAACACATCTTTAACATTTGAGTTTAGACAAAGGGCTTGTAACAGAAAAATGGGCCTTATATGGG
Source organism: Gymnoscopelus microlampas (assembly GCF_963454915.1). Lineage (NCBI taxonomy): Eukaryota > Metazoa > Chordata > Actinopteri > Myctophiformes > Myctophidae > Gymnoscopelus > Gymnoscopelus microlampas. Next base: position 52,786 of record NW_028155725.1, on the reverse strand, counting down.
AGCTGGTTAATAGCTTTAACTGCACATACTTCACTGATAAGGGCTCCTAAATATCACTAGAACTTATGGCCTTTTGTGATGTTTTTTTTTTTCACTTCATCACTGTCTTTCTGTCTCGCTCTGTTAGCACACAGCCCGCACACACACGTGCACATACACACGTGCACACAGACTCCTCTAAACACCCACACACACAGTACCACACAGCAACCCTATTGGTTGGCATTTAAGTACAGTACTTGAGTAAATGTACTCAATTACTTTCCAACATACACTCATTTCAACTGTTCGCTGTAACTCATTCATACCAACCACAAAAATACTTTTACTCTCTGGGAGTTACTGATTTGCTCAGTCACCATTCTGTCACTTCTTCCCCCCACACGTATGTGATACTTAAGTACAGTACTTGAGTAAATGTACTCAGTCACTTTCACACTCACACTCTTGAGAATGGTTTATACAGTAAACTACATCTGAAGCTGTAACGCCCAGTGATTAAGTATACTCATAGCGGTATTTGGAGTCCAATGTACATGATCTCCCACTGTCTGAAAATCACGCGCTGGGATTGGTGTCAGGTGCCGATAGTTTGTTTCGATGAACAAATTAAGGGATAAGAGACTTTCTTGCTGTAGCCAACTCAGTGATGTGGAATAATTTAGCAAGGGCATATAGATGATTGCATTTGGAAACGTTTCCCTGGCTTAAGATTCTAATTATGACTGTAATAAGATGTGGGGCTTTTATTCATGCATAAAACTTTGCTTTAGACTGGCTACTGTAAACAGGCAAGGGGCTTAGACATCGTAACTAATTAATACCAAATGTGTGCAGAATGTGTGCCCTCATCATATATATATATATATATATAAGGGTTTCTGTACCAATAAAACCAAGGTCCTGCCATGTATCATCTTTCTCCATTCTGCTCTTAGGTTTACGTGTCTTTCTGTTATTATGTCTTTCCTCTTCCCATCCGTCAACCGTAGTGCTCGATTTACAATCTGCTATGAAATGGCCGGTACGGCCACAGCGAAAACATGTTCGGGAGGGTCCCTTCTTTCCTTTTGGTCTAGCTCCTTGGTAATCAACATCACCCCACTCTCTTTCTTTCGCTTTCTCTCCCATCTTGCATACACGCACGCTTGAGTACAGTATCTGAGTAAATGTACTCAGTTACTTTTCCACACTCTCAAGCAGTCGCTATCTCTCTCTGCTCGGCACACACATGTAGCCCTCACACACACACATTCACTTGTATTCCTATACTCGTGAGGACATACACAGACACTGAAAATCTTATTCATTCACAGTCACACAAAGAGAGGCAGATCCACTCATTAGTCTTTAAACAGTCTGTATAACTTTCTAAATCACGCACTTAGTCTCTCTCTCTCTCTCTCATTCACATATATTCCACTGAACATTCCTCACAATCTCTCATAGGCTTCTACAGGAACATACACATATTCCCTGGGGATCCCCACACACATTCACTGTACTCTCATTCATAGATTCATACAGAAATCACCAGTCCACGCGACTGTCCCAAACAGACCTCGTCTCTCAACCACCGTGATTATCATTCATACTTATTTCGAGCGTTATTTACACTGCTGTATACTGTTTGAATCATACTTCACACATTCCTTAATAACACATCTTAATATCAGTATCACCACGTTCCAACGGATTTCTCCGGAAAGGTGCTCACGGTAGTGAGGATCTTTTAGTAATATTAAGCACATACAATATAAACACATTCAGTTTCACCACGTTCCAACGGATTTCTCATCGAACACCCAAGAGTACTCTCATCCAATCTAGACCGAACACCCCTTAGAATGAAATGGGGGTTATTCTAGATTTAGACTGAATACAGATACCTCGTGGGTTATTCTAGAAGATGATCCGGAAAAGTGCTCACGGCTCACTCCTAGTGATGACCGCGGAGAGAAAATCGTTAGACCCGGATAACTCACTCAGATCGCGTTTTGGATACACATAGTGATGACGCACGTCTGTCAATATCTGTGATTTCATACACACTACAGTATACAATTTGCAGGAAATAAATCACTCTGTTGCTTCTAAAACAAGCAAAATATCCTAAGATTTCACTGCTTATTCAGTGCTTAGGCCTATGTCTATATGCACGCAGATAGACAACTTTTGTGTCTCACTCACGTGCTATCTTATAGTTGTGTGATCAGCGTTCAAATGCCGTCGGCCGTTCCTTGAAGAGCAGATGATAAGACGAGATGACCACCGGCCTGGAGGCGAATTCAACGCTCCAGGATTTTTTCAGGATCCGGGTCCTGGCTGCAGACTTTTCCAGCGGCGTCTTCCTTCTTACTCTTCTTGGAACAGCTCTGACATCCAGGCTCGAGGGACCATTGTAATGATAGATTGCTTTATCATTTTACAAACACCTTAGGCTCAGATCACACATTGGAATAAGATAGACACAGACACAACGGAGATCTCCTTCTTTTTTACTTGCCGCAAGGAAAAATGTACAGCTTGACCTGAATCATTTCTGGAGTACAAATACTTTTACATTGGTTTATATAGCAACATGAGACAGGAGATACAGTTAAGCAGGAGGCAGGGCTTAGGAAGTACTCAAAAGTATTAGACTACTGTGAGTACTCAGTACTTGAAGTTAGCAGAGGATACAGAGACAGCAAGCTTCTGCTGGACTTAGAGATAAGGAAACTATGTAAACATCTGTAGCTGTAACGATAACAAACCACCTAATATGCAGTCTCTGGCTCCTGCACATAAGGAGAAGAATATACATCATCTATTCAATTGAATGATTAATTAGTTGAACACATTAACAATATGAATAGAACTTATAAACCCACATTACATAGAACTGAGAATCGGCTCTGTCACCGGTGGGACTTCAAAAGGAATTGTCCACGAGCTGGGATCTTTATGTATTTTTGGTAATAGATAAAACACTCTGGCGCGTGGTGTGTCCTGCCCCAGGAGATAGGTTTCCTGTTTGCTATTAATAATCTTTTTTGTTCTCATCTGTTTAACAATCCTTTTGGCTTCAAGTTCCGTGTCTTTATACATTGGTGTTGTTAATACTCTGTAATGGTTGGTGTTACCGAGCTGTCTCTCCGCTTCGAAAATGTACTGGTGTCTGTCCATAATTACTACCGAGGAGCCTTTATCAGCTGGTTTGATTATAATGTCCTCATTTTTAGCCAGTTGTCTGAGAGCGCTTACCTGTTGTTTGGTTAGATTGTCTGTTTCCTTCAGGTGTCCTGGAATTCTGTCTAATGTCCCACTGTCTTGTAGGAGAAGTTGTGTGAGGCTGGCTGGTAGAGAATCCTCCGTCGGTTCCCAGGAGGATTTTGGCTGGAATGGAGTTCTCTCTTGCCTTTGTTCCAGTCCAAAGTGGGTGGCTAATTTTAATCTCCTGTGGTAATCTGAAACATCTTTTTTCAAACGTTTTGTCTGTTGTTTGTAAATGTCTACAGTGGGTACAAATGACAGGCCTTTTTCTAGTATCTCTTTTTGAGCTTGGTTGGGTCTAAAGTAGTGTGATAAATTTATTATACTTGTTTTTAGCCCTGTCTGTATTTGGCTTGAAGGGCTTAGTAGTTTAAACTAGTAATCCAATGTTGAAACATTTTTTGTGCAGTTTCAGATGACCAATGTATGTCATCAGGACCAGTCTGGAATTCCTCTTCGTCCAATTTGGGGATATGTGGTCCTTCCCTGATTTCTCTGTTTAGTTTATCCAATTTCAGCTGGTCCTTCCTTGGGAGTCCTTTTGAGTAGTTAATTAAAGCTATGTGGGTTTTTGCCCCTGGGAAAATGTTCTCTGCCCAATATCTGATTTGTGACAGCGTTCTTGGAGCTGTTGTTGCTGCATCATACTGCCTGTTATTGATTCCCACTGATAGGAGTAGGTGTCTTACCTGGGGATGTGGTACCTTGATGGCTTTCAGGAGATCTAGGCAAGTGTGGAGTTTCATTCCTGGATAGCACTCGACTTGGATGTCGCTTCTGGCAAATGGCGGAATTTTGCATAGGTTGGAGTCCCCCAAGACTAAGATTTTCTCCTTTACGTGGCAATTCCAGTCCTGTTTCGATTCTAGGTGTCTGTAGGGTCTACCTAAGGGCTGTGCCTGCCTGGTCTCTTGCGGTGGTCCTCGTCTTGGGCTGTCTTAGTTAGGGTTAGGGTTAGGGTTAGGAAATAGGGGTTTTTTCGATAATCGGGCTCGGCCTTATCGAGCCCGATTAGTCCTACGCAGCCTACGAATGTCCAAAAACAAAGTGGGAGGTACCAAAAATTCAGAAATTCAACGAGGAAGATGAATCTGTTGTCCTCTGGAGACCACGCCCCTTTGATTTGAAACAGCGCCACCCTTTGTTTTCCATTGAAAACCCATGTTAAATGAAAAGTGTCCGAATCGCTCCGAAACTTTTTCTACCCCCCCTAAGTAGGGGTCTACGAACAAATACATTGGGCTCGGATTTTGGCTCAGACCCCCGGAAGTGGGTGAAACAGGCACCTCGAACACTTGATGGAATTGTTCAAAAATGTTCAAAGTGTTTTTTTTCCGTAATTTTTTTTTTTTTTAGATGCTCCTTATTATGCAGAATTTTCGTATATATTTTTTTTTTTTTTTTTTGACGTTAACTTTTTTTTAAATAATTCATTGAATTTTTAAATGTAAGTGTAGAGGCCAAAATCGTCCCCCCAAAAACATGTTAGGAGTACGTTTCAGGCAATTTGGAGTTGATTGGTAGTACTATTTTGTGACACTTTTTTGGGTCCCTGACATATTTTGAGCTCTGGACTTAGTATTTTTTTTTTTTTTTTTTTTTTTTTTTTTTCTTCTTTAGGGTTAGGGTTAGGGTTAGGGAAGGGGTTAGGTTAGGGTCAGGGCTTGGGTTGGGGAGAGGTTAGGGTCAGGGTTTGTGTCAGAGATAGGGTCTACAAGTCCAGAGACCCAGAGTAAGGGTCAGGTGACGGGTTAGTTTATACAAGTCTGAGTCCATGTCAAGAAGGAATATTTTTTTTTTTCAGGTTTGGGATTTTTTTTTTTTTTTTTTTGGGTCTTCTCCCACTAATTGGATGGTGCTAACATAGTGTAACAACTTTGTCATAACCATGTTATTACATAGTTATTACATACTGTACATACTGTAATAACAATATTGTTAACATAGTGTACCAACTATGTCGTAACCATGTTATTACATAGTTATTATATACTGTAATAACTATAGTGTTAACATAGTTATTACATAATGTACATACTGTAATAACAATAGTTTAAACATACTGTAGTAACTATGTAATAACATCGTTATTACATACTGTACATACTGTAATAACAATAGTTTTAACATACTGTAATAACTATATAATAACATAGTTATTACATAGTTATTACATACTGTACATACTGTAATAACAATAGTTTTAACATACTGTAATAACTATATAATAAGGTTTTTTTTTTTTTTTTTTTTTTTTTTTTTTTTTGGGTTTTTTTTTTTTAGGCCTTCCCCCCACTTACATGGATGGTGCCAAGTCGAATGTTGGGTCATATCAATAGGGTTAGGGTTAGAACACGCCAATATAACTTTGCCACTAGGGGGCACCGACAAGAGATGAAAATGATGGTTTTACAAAAACTATGCCACCGAAGCAACCAACCCGTATTCTCCCTGGGACCCTCTCATGTCTCTAAGTAACTGCCTCTGGCTACTTCCGCCACATTGGGAGTTGGGGGATGTTGTGGCAAGCCAATGAGGTGTTCTTCTTAGAGGTGAAATCAGTAGTCAGTGATGTTCTAATCAGGCCCACCCCAATGACGTCCTAGTGAGCTTGATTTGTTTGGTACACATTCGCAGCATGACCCCGGACTCAGGACCCGTCATCGAAATGTTAATAATCCATCATACCAGACAATGTCTATCTGTGTAGTGCCTCACCAATCACTCCTTTACATTTTCTAAACCATTCACCACTATACCTACCTTGCCCTTCCGCAAGGGTCCACCAACATACAGAGTATAACATACAGTATATACTGCAACAACTATGTCTTAACCACGTTATTACATAGTTATTACATACTGTACATACTGTAATAACTATTGTTTTAACATACTGTTACAACTATGTTGTAAGCGTGTTATTACATAGTTATTACATACTGTACATACTGTAATAACTATTGTTTTAACATACTGTTACAACTATGTTGTAAGCATGTTATTACATAGTTATTACATAGTGTACATACTGTAGTAACTATTGTTTTAACATACTGTAACAACTATGTCGTAACCATGTTATTACATAGTTATTACATACTGTACATACTGTAATAACAATAGTTTTAACATACTGTAATAACATAGTTATTACATAGTTATTACATACTGTAATAACAATAGTTTTAACATACTCTAATAACTATGTAATAACATAGTTATTACATAGTTATTACATACTGTAATAACAATAGTTTTAACATACTGTAATAACTATGTAATAACATAGTCATTACATAGTTATTACATACTGTACATACTGTAATAACAATAGTTTTAACATACTGTAACAACTATGTCGTAACCATGTTATTACATAGTTATTACATACTGTACATACTGTAATAACAATAGTTTCAACATACTGTAATAACATAGTTATTACATAGTTATTACATACTGTACATACTGTAATAACAATATATTTAACATACTGTAACAACTATGTCGTAACCATGTTATTACACAGTTATTACATACTGTACATACTGTAATAACAATAGTTTTAACATACTATAATAACTATGTAATAACATAGTTATTACATAGTTATTACATACGTTACATACTGTAATAACAATAGTTTTAACATACTGTAATAACTATGTAATAACATAGTTATTACATACGTTACATACTGTAATAACAATAGTGTTAACTAACTGCACTAACTATGTAATAACATTGTTATTACATAGTTATTACATACTGTACATACTGTAATAACAATAGTGTTAACATACTGTAATAACTATGTAATAACATAGTCATTACATAGTTATTACATACTGTACATACTGTAATAACAATAGTGTTAACATACTGTAATAACTATGTAATAACATAGTTATTACATAGTTATTACATACTGTACGTACTGTAATAACTATTGTTTTCACATACTGTAATAACTATGTAATAACAAAGTTATTACATAGTTATTACATACTGTACATACTGTAATAACTATTGTTTTCACATACTGTAACAAGTTTGTTGTAACCATGTTATTACATAGTTATTACATACTGTACATACTGTAATAACAATAGATTTAACATACTGTAATAACTATGTAATAACAAAGTTATTACATAGTTATTATGTAATAACTATTGTTTTAACATACTGTAACAAGTTTGTTGTAACCATGTTATTACAAAGTTATTACATACTGTACATACTGTAATAACAATAGTTTAAACATACTGTAGTAACTATGTAATAACATCGTTATTACATACTGTACATACTGTAATAACAATAGTTTTAACATACTGTAATAACTATATAATAACATAGTTATTACATAGTTATTACATACTGTACATACTGTAATAACAATAGTTTTAACATACTGTAATAACTATATAATAAGATGTTTTTTTTTTTTTTTTTTTTTTTTTTTTTTTTGGGTTTTTTTTTTTTTTTTTTTTTTTTTTTTTTTAGGCCTTCCCCCCACTTACATGGATGGTGCCAAGTCGAATGTTGGGTCATATCAATAGGGTTAGGGTTAGAACACGCCAATATAACTTTGCCACTAGGGGGCACCGACAAGAGATGAAAATGATGGTTTTACAAAAACTATGCCACCGAAGCAACCAACCCGTATTCTCCCTGGGACCCTCTCATGTCTCTAAGTAACTGCCTCTGGCTACTTCCGCCACATTGGGAGTTGGGGGATGTTGTGGCAAGCCAATGAGGTGTTCTTCTTAGAGGTGAAATCAGTAGTCAGTGATGTTCTAATCAGGCCCACCCCAATGACGTCCTAGTGAGCTTGATTTGTTTGGTACACATTCGCAGCATGACCCCGGACTCAGGACCCGTCATCGAAATGTTAATAATCCATCATACCAGACAATGTCTATCTGTGTAGTGCCTCACCAATCACTCCTTTACATTTTCTAAACCATTCACCACTATACCTACCTTGCCCTTCCGCAAGGGTCCACCAACATACAGAGTATAACATACAGTATATACTGCAACAACTATGTCTTAACCACGTTATTACATAGTTATTACATACTGTACATACTGTAATAACTATTGTTTTAACATACTGTTACAACTATGTTGTAAGCGTGTTATTACATAGTTATTACATACTGTACATACTGTAATAACTATTGTTTTAACATACTGTTACAACTATGTTGTAAGCATGTTATTACATAGTTATTACATAGTGTACATACTGTAGTAACTATTGTTTTAACATACTGTAACAACTATGTCGTAACCATGTTATTACATAGTTATTACATACTGTACATACTGTAATAACAATAGTTTTAACATACTGTAATAACATAGTTATTACATAGTTATTACATACTGTAATAACAATAGTTTTAACATACTCTAATAACTATGTAATAACATAGTTATTACATAGTTATTACATACTGTAATAACAATAGTTTTAACATACTGTAATAACTATGTAATAACATAGTCATTACATAGTTATTACATACTGTACATACTGTAATAACAATAGTTTTAACATACTGTAACAACTATGTCGTAACCATGTTATTACATAGTTATTACATACTGTACATACTGTAATAACAATAGTTTCAACATACTGTAATAACATAGTTATTACATAGTTATTACATACTGTACATACTGTAATAACAATATATTTAACATACTGTAACAACTATGTCGTAACCATGTTATTACACAGTTATTACATACTGTACATACTGTAATAACAATAGTTTTAACATACTATAATAACTATGTAATAACATAGTTATTACATAGTTATTACATACGTTACATACTGTAATAACAATAGTTTTAACATACTGTAATAACTATGTAATAACATAGTTATTACATACGTTACATACTGTAATAACAATAGTGTTAACTAACTGCACTAACTATGTAATAACATTGTTATTACATAGTTATTACATACTGTACATACTGTAATAACAATAGTGTTAACATACTGTAATAACTATGTAATAACATAGTCATTACATAGTTATTACATACTGTACATACTGTAATAACAATAGTGTTAACATACTGTAATAACTATGTAATAACATAGTTATTACATAGTTATTACATACTGTACGTACTGTAATAACTATTGTTTTCACATACTGTAATAACTATGTAATAACAAAGTTATTACATAGTTATTACATACTGTACATACTGTAATAACTATTGTTTTCACATACTGTAACAAGTTTGTTGTAACCATGTTATTACATAGTTATTACATACTGTACATACTGTAATAACAATAGATTTAACATACTGTAATAACTATGTAATAACAAAGTTATTACATAGTTATTATGTAATAACTATTGTTTTAACATACTGTAACAAGTTTGTTGTAACCATGTTATTACAAAGTTATTACATACTGTACATACTGTAATAACAATAGTTTTAACATACTGTAACAACTATGTTACATAGTTATTACATACTGTACATACTGTAATAACAATATTTTTAACATACTTTAACAACTATTTCATAACCATGTTATTACATAGTTATTACATACATTACATACTGTAATTACTATCGTTTTTACAATGTGCATATACTGTAATAACTATAGTTTTAACTTACTGCAATAACTGTATTGTTATTACATACTGCATGCTACCACTCAAATATTAAACATTGTGTTTCAAACAATACATTCTTTTAATCAAGTCACTTACTTATTAGTCGTCTTGTTCCAGGATTAACGTTCTTCCTCCATCGGGACCTGTCCTGTACTGCATGTTGTGCCTCGTCCAATGTCAGGTACATGTAAGACAACATTCAATGATTAAAGTCAACATTTCTAATCAAACATTTTAAATGAATAAACATTTAAGCCGTGTACATGGAAATAGAACAATGTACATAAACATTTAACTTACCATTGGTGTCTTTGAACTGAATCCAAGTGCTTCCTCTCACTGAAATGCCTGAAGTGTGTTTGTTTGGGATCACAGGTGCTCCTAATGAGCGTGCGGCCATTTTGCTGCTGCATTCTGGGAAGTGTAGTTATTTGAACGAGTGGCCATTTTGGCTGGAGGAAACTGGAAGCTCATTTGCATACCAACCGTGAGTGAAGAGTGTAGTCTCAGAAGGGACCTGACCTAGCTCAGTTCACATCTGGCATTGCGATTTGTTCCCTGTGAATTGAATACGTAGGTGGGAAACTACCACCTCCCATCTCTTAACCCTTACCCGGGGAAGGAGAGGGTTATGACCCCCCCAAGGTCACGACCCATCAGGGGCAAGCCCATCCCACCAAAAGGTGGGACCTGCTTAGGGCTCCCTGGCTGGGAATGACAACGGGATCTCCTGTCCAAGGGAGGGACCCCCATCCCATGAGGGGTATTGTGTAAAACACAACCTCAAAAAGACGCCACCTAGTGGTCAAGTCTTCAACAAGTGGCCATTTTGCTGCTGCACTCTGAGAAATGTAGTTATTTCAACCAAGGATTTCATTCTGACACTTAGAGATGTGGTTGAGTTTTTTATTTATTTGTAAACACTTGTTCCTGTCTAAAACCTACAATTGTGGTTTAGTTTTTATGTATTTGTTGAGACTGCACACTGTCTGATACTTACAGTTGTTGTCGCAAACATAAATGCTTGTAAAATGTCTGTTTGGAAGCACACTCATCTGCACCGCAATTGAACAGTGCAGTTCCAGAAGAAACCTCACCTTGATGTAAAATGTCTGTGTGGAAGCACAATCATATGCACCGCAATTGTAAAGTGTAGTCTCAGAAGGGACGTGACCTAGCTCAGTTCACATCTGGCATTGCGATTCGATCCCTGCCGATTGAATACGTAGGTGGAAAACCACCACCTCCCATCTCTTGACCCTTACCCGGGGAAGGGGAGGGTTATGACCCCCCAAGGTCACGACCCATCAGGGGCAAGCCTATCCCACCAAAAAGTGGGACCTGCATAGGGCTCCCTGGCTGGGAATTGCAATGGGACCTCCTATCCAAAGGAGAGACTCCTCATCCTATGAGGGGTTTTGTGTAAAGAATAATCTAAAAAAGACGCCACCTAATGGTGAAGTCTTGAACGAGTTTTTTTTATTTACTGCTGCACTCTGGGAAATGTAGTTATTTGAACCAAGAGTTTCATTCTGACACTTAGAATTGTGGTTGAGTTTTTATGTATTTGTTGAGACTGCAGACTGTCTAATACTTACAATTGTTGTTGCAGACATAAGGTTGTCTCTGTGGAAGCATGTGAACTGTAAAATGTTTGTGTGGGAGCAAACTCATCTGCACCGCAATTGTAAAGTGCTGTCCCAGAAGAAGCCTCACCTTGATGTAAAATGTCTGTGTGGAAGCACACTCATATCCACCGCACTTGTAAAGTGTAGTCTCAGAAGGGACCTGACCTAGCTCAGTTCACATCTGGCATTGCGATTCGATCCCTGTGGATTGAATACGTAGGTGGGAAACCACCACGTCCTGTCTCCAGAACCTAAGCGAGGAAGGAGGGTGTCATGACCCCCCTCGGTCAAGACCAATCAGGGACAAGGCCCTCCCACCAAAAGGTGGGACTTGCATGGGGCTCTACAATGTGATCTCCTATCCAAGGGAGAGGCCCTCAAAACTGGGGGGCCTTTGTGTAAATAACAACCACAAAAAGAGTTCACCTAGTGGTGAAGTCTAGGGTTAGGGTTAGGGTTAGGGTTAGGGTTAGGATAGGGTTAGCGGAGGACTTCTCCGCTGGGACTTCAGTAAAATGTTTTCAGTCAAGGCGTCTTGACATAAAAAAACAGATTAAAGAATTTTTGCATTCGCCATCTCCATTTGAAAGAAAGTCTGTTTTTAAGGGTTTTGCTTTGTTTAAATGAATGTCTAGGACTAAGGTCTATTGTGGATTATTTTTTGGGGAATGGTATGTTCCCTAGGCTGTGCATGGCAGGGGCGTCCATATCCCTGAGTCTTTCCACTTTAGACCGCATACCAAAGTGTTGATTCTAAAAGCTCCTACTTTGTCTATTACCTATTGTCTATTTATTTTTATTTTATCTCTATTTTAAGTTACTCTTATATGGGCTGTTTGGTTTTGTATCCAATTAAGTTTTTCACTTTAGCTTCTTTATATTTAAATATCCCGTTCCTAACTTTTATTCATTTCAATTTTTAGGGAGTTAGGTTTCTTGCTGAGCTCCAGTTTAACTTTCAAGTTATGTTTATTTTACTTCTAGAATTAAAATACAAAAGGTTACCCTTATTTATTGTAATTCTAGTTAACTTTATCTTTTTGAATTCCCCTGAATTGTGTAAGTGTAATTTGAGGGAAAGTATAACTTTGAGTTCCCTTCTGTGTATATATCCCAATTGGCTGTGATTACTATATTCTTAAACAGTTTAGTTTGTTTGAACTGGATTTAAATTGTGTTTTTCTTCCATTTAAATCTTTTAGTTTAATTCTATCTCTTATAAGTGGATAGGTTCACGTGAGCTATTCTGGACCTATTCATTGGGGACTGTTCCAACTATTTTATCTTAGGTTAGTTGGGTTTTGACTTTAACTGCTTTTAGGTCTACTTAGTTATATTTATTTTGTATCCCTGTAGTTTTATAAGTCCTAAATATCTTTGCATTGATAGGCAAAGTTCATTTTGGTGTAATCTGTCTAATTGCTCTAATTTTCCCTCCCCTTCCTCCCTTTGAAGGGTTGAGTGGGCTGTTCTTAATAGAGGGGAGTTCCCTTTACACCTGTGGGTGTGAAGTACTGTTTGCCAGTAAGGGCACTTTAGGTTTATAGGAGGGGTTGAGAGGTGTGCCAATTGAGTTGACCCAGTAATCATTTCCCTCTGATTACCTCAAGTGGTCCCCACTCTTTGATAACCTCTAATGGTTCTCCTCCACTGAGTTCACCTGCCTAATCACCCTCCACTCAGGTTAGGGTTAGGGTTTAGAGTGTAGGTATAGGCTTTAGGATTTAAAAGTCTCCATTGATTCTTTAAACCTAATAATTCTCCTCCACTGAGTTCACCTGCCTAATCACCCTCCACTCAGGTTAGGGTTAGGGTTTAGAGTTTAGGTATAGGTTTTAGGATTTAAAAGTATCCACTGATTCTTTAAACCTAATAATTCCCCTTCACTGAGTTCACCCACCTAATCACCCTCCACTCAGGTTAAGGTTAGGGTTAGGGTTTTGGGTTAGGGTTAGGTTTTGGGATTTAGAATGTAGGATTCTTCACTGATTCCACCTAGTGCTCTAATTTATCAAGTGGCTAAATTTTAGGTTTTAAGAGGTGGCCATATTCAGTCCCTCTGGGAAGGCTGTGCTTAGCCTGTTGATCCATTGTTTTTCGTTATGTTTTCTCTGTCCCATTGACCAATTTGGATTGTGTTGCAATCCAGACACCTTTAGTGATGTTAGGCCATGTGACATAAAATGTTGAACCACTACTAAGTGTGTCTTTTTCCCATTGTTGATATTATATCTGTGTTGTGCTAATCTAGTGAGAATGCTGTTTCCTGTTTCTCCTACATATTGTAGATTGCACTTGCTACAAGTGATTAGGTACACACAGTTTTTGGTGTTGGCCTGTATATTTTGAGTGATGCCAAAAACCCTTTGGTTTTGTCTGTTAGTCACCATTTTGGTCATCTCAAAATAGTTAGGTGTTCTTTTAATTGGTGTGTTGGAGCTTTTAAGATTGCTGTGGACTAAATAATCTTTGAGATTTTTGTTTTTCCTATAGGCCGAGATTATTTTGCAACCCTCTAATAGTGTGTCTGCCCTGTTCTGAAAATTTCTTTTTTTTATTCTGGTGTTTGCCAGTTTACTTTGTGAGGAATAAGTGGTTACGAGTGCCAATTGTGGGCCCTGGTATCTGTCTTTGATCTCCAGGAAGGTGTTCTGGGCTTTCCTCAGGAAGGTGCGTGTGTACCCTCTGTCTCGTAGGGCAGTAAAGAGTGTTTTGCAAGCTATTTTAAAATCCTGTTCTTGTGTGCAAATTCTGTGAAATCTTAAGAGTTTTGATTTCACAATCCCTGTGTAACAGTGTTGTGGGTGGAAGGACGATCTGTGTAATAGTGCATGGGTGTCTGTTTCTTTGAAAAAGACTTTAAGGTCTAATTTGCCATTAGTGTGGAAGAGTGGTCCTTTGTAGACCGACACGTCCAAAAAATCTATTTTCTCTGGATCTGTGACATATTTGATTGTGATGGATTCGTGGTGAGTGTTTAAGGTTTTGATAAAATCCTCAAATGCCTCCCTGGAGTGTTCCCAAATCCCAAATATGTCATCCAGGTATCTAAAATAATGTGTTGGCTTTAGGGTGCATTTTTCCAGTGCTGTTTGTTCCCAATTGGCCATATACAAATTTGCATAACTCGGTGCAAAACGTTTTCCCATGGCCGTGCCTGTGATTTGTAGGTAGAATTTGTTATTAAATTGGAAGTCATTTTTGGTCAGATTGAGCTTTAAAAGTTGCAAAAGTTCTTCATCCGGGCGTCCAGGGTCTGGATATTTGTTGAAGACTTCTTGCACCGCTTTTAAGCCCGCTGCCGTGTCAATGTTTGTGTAAAGGCTGTCTATATCAATTGAAAATAAGAATGCTGTTTTTGGCATTATTATTTTTTTGATTTTCTCTACAAAGTCATATGTGTCTTTTACATAGCTAGCGTGTCGGGCTGATAAAGGGTTCAGGAAGTATTCCACAAACTCCGCTGTGTGGTAAGTTTCACTCCCACAGTCTGAGACTATTGGTCTGCCCGGTGGGACTTCAAAAGGAATTGTCCACGAGCTGGGATCTTTATGTATTTTTGGTAATAGATAAAACACTCTGGCGCGTGGTGTGTCCTGCCCCAGGAGATAGGTTTCCTGTTTGCTATTAATAATCTTTTTTGTTCTCATCTGTTTAACAATCCTTTTGGCTTCAAGTTCCGTGTCTTTATACATTGGTGTTGTTAATACTCTGTAATGGTTGGTGTTACCGAGCTGTCTCTCCGCTTCGAAAATGTACTGGTGTCTGTCCATAATTACTACCGAGGAGCCTTTATCAGCTGGTTTGATTATAATGTCCTCATTTTTAGCCAGTTGTCTGAGAGCGCTTACCTGTTGTTTGGTTAGATTGTCTGTTTCCTTCAGGTGTCCTGGAATTCTGTCTAATGTCCCACTGTCTTGTAGGAGAAGTTGTGTGAGGCTGGCTGGTAGAGAATCCTCCGTCGGTTCCCAGGAGGATTTTGGCTGGAATGGAGTTCTCTCTTGCCTTTGTTCCAGTCCAAAGTGGGTGGCTAATTTTAATCTCCTGTGGTAATCTGAAACATCTTTTTTCAAACGTTTTGTCTGTTGTTTGTAAATGTCTACAGTGGGTACAAATGACAGGCCTTTTTCTAGTATCTCTTTTTGAGCTTGGTTGGGTCTAAAGTAGTGTGATAAATTTATTATACTTGTTTTTAGCCCTGTCTGTATTTGGCTTGAAGGGCTTAGTAGTTTAAACTAGTAATCCAATGTTGAAACATTTTTTGTGCAGTTTCAGATGACCAATGTATGTCATCAGGACCAGTCTGGAATTCCTCTTCGTCCAATTTGGGGATATGTGGTCCTTCCCTGATTTCTCTGTTTAGTTTATCCAATTTCAGCTGGTCCTTCCTTGGGAGTCCTTTTGAGTAGTTAATTAAAGCTATGTGGGTTTTTGCCCCTGGGAAAATGTTCTCTGCCCAATATCTGATTTGTGACAGCGTTCTTGGAGCTGTTGTTGCTGCATCATACTGCCTGTTATTGATTCCCACTGATAGGAGTAGGTGTCTTACCTGGGGATGTGGTACCTTGATGGCTTTCAGGAGATCTAGGCAAGTGTGGAGTTTCATTCCTGGATAGCACTCGACTTGGATGTCGCTTCTGGCAAATGGCGGAATTTTGCATAGGTTGGAGTCCCCCAAGACTAAGATTTTCTCCTTTACGTGGCAATTCCAGTCCTGTTTCGATTCTAGGTGTCTGTAGGGTCTACCTAAGGGCTGTGCCTGCCTGGTCTCTTGCGGTGGTCCTCGTCTTGGGCTGTCTTAGTTAGGGTTAGGGTTAGGGTTAGGAAATAGGGGTTTTTTCGATAATCGGGCTCGGCCTTATCGAGCCCGATTAGTCCTACGCAGCCTACGAATGTCCAAAAACAAAGTGGGAGGTACCAAAAATTCAGAAATTCAACGAGGAAGATGAATCTGTTGTCCTCTGGAGACCACGCCCCTTTGATTTGAAACAGCGCCACCCTTTGTTTTCCATTGAAAACCCATGTTAAATGAAAAGTGTCCGAATCGCTCCGAAACTTTTTCTACCCCCCCTAAGTAGGGGTCTACGAACAAATACATTGGGCTCGGATTTTGGCTCAGACCCCCGGAAGTGGGTGAAACAGGCACCTCGAACACTTGATGGAATTGTTCAAAAATGTTCAAAGTGTTTTTTTTCCGTAATTTTTTTTTTTTTTAGATGCTCCTTATTATGCAGAATTTTCGTATATATTTTTTTTTTTTTTTTTGGACGTTAACTTTTTTTTAAATAATTCATTGAATTTTTAAATGTAAGTGTAGAGGCCAAAATCGTCCCCCCAAAAACATGTTAGGAGTACGTTTCAGGCAATTTGGAGTTGATTGGTAGTACTATTTTGTGACACTTTTTTGGGTCCCTGACATATTTTGAGCTCTGGACTTAGTATTTTTTTTTTTTTTTTTTTTTTTTTTTTTTTCTTCTTTAGGGTTAGGGTTAGGGTTAGGGAAGGGGTTAGGTTAGGGTCAGGGCTTGGGTTGGGGAGAGGTTAGGGTCAGGGTTTGTGTCAGAGATAGGGTCTACAAGTCCAGAGACCCAGAGTAAGGGTCAGGTGACGGGTTAGTTTATACAAGTCTGAGTCCATGTCAAGAAGGAATATTTTTTTTTTTCAGGTTTGGGATTTTTTTTTTTTTTTTTTTTGGGTCTTCTCCCACTAATTGGATGGTGCTAACATAGTGTAACAACTTTGTCATAACCATGTTATTACATAGTTATTACATACTGTACATACTGTAATAACAATATTGTTAACATAGTGTACCAACTATGTCGTAACCATGTTA
Source organism: Gymnoscopelus microlampas (assembly GCF_963454915.1). Taxonomy (NCBI): domain Eukaryota; kingdom Metazoa; phylum Chordata; class Actinopteri; order Myctophiformes; family Myctophidae; genus Gymnoscopelus; species Gymnoscopelus microlampas. Next base: position 35,387 of record NW_028155725.1, on the reverse strand, counting down.
TTACATAGTTATTATATACTGTAATAACTATAGTGTTAACATAGTTATTACATAATGTACATACTGTAATAACAATAGTTTAAACATACTGTAGTAACTATGTAATAACATCGTTATTACATACTGTACATACTGTAATAACAATAGTTTTAACATACTGTAATAACTATATAATAACATAGTTATTACATAGTTATTACATACTGTACATACTGTAATAACAATAGTTTTAACATACTGTAATAACTATATAATAAGATGTTTTTTTTTTTTTTTTTTTTTTTTTTTTTTTTTAGGCCTTCCCCCCACTTACATGGATGGTGCCAAGTCGAATGTTGGGTCATATCAATAGGGTTAGGGTTAGAACACGCCAATATAACTTTGCCACTAGGGGGCACCGACAAGAGATGAAAATGATGGTTTTACAAAAACTATGCCACCGAAGCAACCAACCCGTATTCTCCCTGGGACCCTCTCATGTCTCTAAGTAACTGCCTCTGGCTACTTCCGCCACATTGGGAGTTGGGGGATGTTGTGGCAAGCCAATGAGGTGTTCTTCTTAGAGGTGAAATCAGTAGTCAGTGATGTTCTAATCAGGCCCACCCCAATGACGTCCTAGTGAGCTTGATTTGTTTGGTACACATTCGCAGCATGACCCCGGACTCAGGACCCGTCATCGAAATGTTAATAATCCATCATACCAGACAATGTCTATCTGTGTAGTGCCTCACCAATCACTCCTTTACATTTTCTAAACCATTCACCACTATACCTACCTTGCCCTTCCGCAAGGGTCCACCAACATACAGAGTATAACATACAGTATATACTGCAACAACTATGTCTTAACCACGTTATTACATAGTTATTACATACTGTACATACTGTAATAACTATTGTTTTAACATACTGTTACAACTATGTTGTAAGCGTGTTATTACATAGTTATTACATACTGTACATACTGTAATAACTATTGTTTTAACATACTGTTACAACTATGTTGTAAGCATGTTATTACATAGTTATTACATAGTGTACATACTGTAGTAACTATTGTTTTAACATACTGTAACAACTATGTCGTAACCATGTTATTACATAGTTATTACATACTGTACATACTGTAATAACAATAGTTTTAACATACTGTAATAACATAGTTATTACATAGTTATTACATACTGTAATAACAATAGTTTTAACATACTCTAATAACTATGTAATAACATAGTTATTACATAGTTATTACATACTGTAATAACAATAGTTTTAACATACTGTAATAACTATGTAATAACATAGTCATTACATAGTTATTACATACTGTACATACTGTAATAACAATAGTTTTAACATACTGTAACAACTATGTCGTAACCATGTTATTACATAGTTATTACATACTGTACATACTGTAATAACAATAGTTTCAACATACTGTAATAACATAGTTATTACATAGTTATTACATACTGTACATACTGTAATAACAATATATTTAACATACTGTAACAACTATGTCGTAACCATGTTATTACACAGTTATTACATACTGTACATACTGTAATAACAATAGTTTTAACATACTATAATAACTATGTAATAACATAGTTATTACATAGTTATTACATACGTTACATACTGTAATAACAATAGTTTTAACATACTGTAATAACTATGTAATAACATAGTTATTACATACGTTACATACTGTAATAACAATAGTGTTAACTAACTGCACTAACTATGTAATAACATTGTTATTACATAGTTATTACATACTGTACATACTGTAATAACAATAGTGTTAACATACTGTAATAACTATGTAATAACATAGTCATTACATAGTTATTACATACTGTACATACTGTAATAACAATAGTGTTAACATACTGTAATAACTATGTAATAACATAGTTATTACATAGTTATTACATACTGTACGTACTGTAATAACTATTGTTTTCACATACTGTAATAACTATGTAATAACAAAGTTATTACATAGTTATTACATACTGTACATACTGTAATAACTATTGTTTTCACATACTGTAACAAGTTTGTTGTAACCATGTTATTACATAGTTATTACATACTGTACATACTGTAATAACAATAGATTTAACATACTGTAATAACTATGTAATAACAAAGTTATTACATAGTTATTATGTAATAACTATTGTTTTAACATACTGTAACAAGTTTGTTGTAACCATGTTATTACAAAGTTATTACATACTGTACATACTGTAATAACAATAGTTTTAACATACTGTAACAACTATGTTACATAGTTATTACATACTGTACATACTGTAATAACAATATTTTTAACATACTTTAACAACTATTTCATAACCATGTTATTACATAGTTATTACATACATTACATACTGTAATTACTATCGTTTTTACAATGTGCATATACTGTAATAACTATAGTTTTAACTTACTGCAATAACTGTATTGTTATTACATACTGCATGCTACCACTCAAATATTAAACATTGTGTTTCAAACAATACATTCTTTTAATCAAGTCACTTACTTATTAGTCGTCTTGTTCCAGGATTAACGTTCTTCCTCCATCGGGACCTGTCCTGTACTGCATGTTGTGCCTCGTCCAATGTCAGGTACATGTAAGACAACATTCAATGATTAAAGTCAACATTTCTAATCAAACATTTTAAATGAATAAACATTTAAGCCGTGTACATGGAAATAGAACAATGTACATAAACATTTAACTTACCATTGGTGTCTTTGAACTGAATCCAAGTGCTTCCTCTCACTGAAATGCCTGAAGTGTGTTTGTTTGGGATCACAGGTGCTCCTAATGAGCGTGCGGCCATTTTGCTGCTGCATTCTGGGAAGTGTAGTTATTTGAACGAGTGGCCATTTTGGCTGGAGGAAACTGGAAGCTCATTTGCATACCAACCGTGAGTGAAGAGTGTAGTCTCAGAAGGGACCTGACCTAGCTCAGTTCACATCTGGCATTGCGATTTGTTCCCTGTGAATTGAATACGTAGGTGGGAAACTACCACCTCCCATCTCTTAACCCTTACCCGGGGAAGGAGAGGGTTATGACCCCCCCAAGGTCACGACCCATCAGGGGCAAGCCCATCCCACCAAAAGGTGGGACCTGCTTAGGGCTCCCTGGCTGGGAATGACAACGGGATCTCCTGTCCAAGGGAGGGACCCCCATCCCATGAGGGGTATTGTGTAAAACACAACCTCAAAAAGACGCCACCTAGTGGTCAAGTCTTCAACAAGTGGCCATTTTGCTGCTGCACTCTGAGAAATGTAGTTATTTCAACCAAGGATTTCATTCTGACACTTAGAGATGTGGTTGAGTTTTTTATTTATTTGTAAACACTTGTTCCTGTCTAAAACCTACAATTGTGGTTTAGTTTTTATGTATTTGTTGAGACTGCACACTGTCTGATACTTACAGTTGTTGTCGCAAACATAAATGCTTGTAAAATGTCTGTTTGGAAGCACACTCATCTGCACCGCAATTGAACAGTGCAGTTCCAGAAGAAACCTCACCTTGATGTAAAATGTCTGTGTGGAAGCACAATCATATGCACCGCAATTGTAAAGTGTAGTCTCAGAAGGGACGTGACCTAGCTCAGTTCACATCTGGCATTGCGATTCGATCCCTGCCGATTGAATACGTAGGTGGAAAACCACCACCTCCCATCTCTTGACCCTTACCCGGGGAAGGGGAGGGTTATGACCCCCCAAGGTCACGACCCATCAGGGGCAAGCCTATCCCACCAAAAAGTGGGACCTGCATAGGGCTCCCTGGCTGGGAATTGCAATGGGACCTCCTATCCAAAGGAGAGACTCCTCATCCTATGAGGGGTTTTGTGTAAAGAATAATCTAAAAAAGACGCCACCTAATGGTGAAGTCTTGAACGAGTTTTTTTTATTTACTGCTGCACTCTGGGAAATGTAGTTATTTGAACCAAGAGTTTCATTCTGACACTTAGAATTGTGGTTGAGTTTTTATGTATTTGTTGAGACTGCAGACTGTCTAATACTTACAATTGTTGTTGCAGACATAAGGTTGTCTCTGTGGAAGCATGTGAACTGTAAAATGTTTGTGTGGGAGCAAACTCATCTGCACCGCAATTGTAAAGTGCTGTCCCAGAAGAAGCCTCACCTTGATGTAAAATGTCTGTGTGGAAGCACACTCATATCCACCGCACTTGTAAAGTGTAGTCTCAGAAGGGACCTGACCTAGCTCAGTTCACATCTGGCATTGCGATTCGATCCCTGTGGATTGAATACGTAGGTGGGAAACCACCACGTCCTGTCTCCAGAACCTAAGCGAGGAAGGAGGGTGTCATGACCCCCCTCGGTCAAGACCAATCAGGGACAAGGCCCTCCCACCAAAAGGTGGGACTTGCATGGGGCTCTACAATGTGATCTCCTATCCAAGGGAGAGGCCCTCAAAACTGGGGGGCCTTTGTGTAAATAACAACCACAAAAAGAGTTCACCTAGTGGTGAAGTCTAGGGTTAGGGTTAGGGTTAGGGTTAGGGTTAGGATAGGGTTAGCGGAGGACTTCTCCGCTGGGACTTCAGTAAAATGTTTTCAGTCAAGGCGTCTTGACATAAAAAAACAGATTAAAGAATTTTTGCATTCGCCATCTCCATTTGAAAGAAAGTCTGTTTTTAAGGGTTTTGCTTTGTTTAAATGAATGTCTAGGACTAAGGTCTATTGTGGATTATTTTTTGGGGAATGGTATGTTCCCTAGGCTGTGCATGGCAGGGGCGTCCATATCCCTGAGTCTTTCCACTTTAGACCGCATACCAAAGTGTTGATTCTAAAAGCTCCTACTTTGTCTATTACCTATTGTCTATTTATTTTTATTTTATCTCTATTTTAAGTTACTCTTATATGGGCTGTTTGGTTTTGTATCCAATTAAGTTTTTCACTTTAGCTTCTTTATATTTAAATATCCCGTTCCTAACTTTTATTCATTTCAATTTTTAGGGAGTTAGGTTTCTTGCTGAGCTCCAGTTTAACTTTCAAGTTATGTTTATTTTACTTCTAGAATTAAAATACAAAAGGTTACCCTTATTTATTGTAATTCTAGTTAACTTTATCTTTTTGAATTCCCCTGAATTGTGTAAGTGTAATTTGAGGGAAAGTATAACTTTGAGTTCCCTTCTGTGTATATATCCCAATTGGCTGTGATTACTATATTCTTAAACAGTTTAGTTTGTTTGAACTGGATTTAAATTGTGTTTTTCTTCCATTTAAATCTTTTAGTTTAATTCTATCTCTTATAAGTGGATAGGTTCACGTGAGCTATTCTGGACCTATTCATTGGGGACTGTTCCAACTATTTTATCTTAGGTTAGTTGGGTTTTGACTTTAACTGCTTTTAGGTCTACTTAGTTATATTTATTTTGTATCCCTGTAGTTTTATAAGTCCTAAATATCTTTGCATTGATAGGCAAAGTTCATTTTGGTGTAATCTGTCTAATTGCTCTAATTTTCCCTCCCCTTCCTCCCTTTGAAGGGTTGAGTGGGCTGTTCTTAATAGAGGGGAGTTCCCTTTACACCTGTGGGTGTGAAGTACTGTTTGCCAGTAAGGGCACTTTAGGTTTATAGGAGGGGTTGAGAGGTGTGCCAATTGAGTTGACCCAGTAATCATTTCCCTCTGATTACCTCAAGTGGTCCCCACTCTTTGATAACCTCTAATGGTTCTCCTCCACTGAGTTCACCTGCCTAATCACCCTCCACTCAGGTTAGGGTTAGGGTTTAGAGTGTAGGTATAGGCTTTAGGATTTAAAAGTCTCCATTGATTCTTTAAACCTAATAATTCTCCTCCACTGAGTTCACCTGCCTAATCACCCTCCACTCAGGTTAGGGTTAGGGTTTAGAGTTTAGGTATAGGTTTTAGGATTTAAAAGTATCCACTGATTCTTTAAACCTAATAATTCCCCTTCACTGAGTTCACCCACCTAATCACCCTCCACTCAGGTTAAGGTTAGGGTTAGGGTTTTGGGTTAGGGTTAGGTTTTGGGATTTAGAATGTAGGATTCTTCACTGATTCCACCTAGTGCTCTAATTTATCAAGTGGCTAAATTTTAGGTTTTAAGAGGTGGCCATATTCAGTCCCTCTGGGAAGGCTGTGCTTAGCCTGTTGATCCATTGTTTTTCGTTATGTTTTCTCTGTCCCATTGACCAATTTGGATTGTGTTGCAATCCAGACACCTTTAGTGATGTTAGGCCATGTGACATAAAATGTTGAACCACTACTAAGTGTGTCTTTTTCCCATTGTTGATATTATATCTGTGTTGTGCTAATCTAGTGAGAATGCTGTTTCCTGTTTCTCCTACATATTGTAGATTGCACTTGCTACAAGTGATTAGGTACACACAGTTTTTGGTGTTGGCCTGTATATTTTGAGTGATGCCAAAAACCCTTTGGTTTTGTCTGTTAGTCACCATTTTGGTCATCTCAAAATAGTTAGGTGTTCTTTTAATTGGTGTGTTGGAGCTTTTAAGATTGCTGTGGACTAAATAATCTTTGAGATTTTTGTTTTTCCTATAGGCCGAGATTATTTTGCAACCCTCTAATAGTGTGTCTGCCCTGTTCTGAAAATTTCTTTTTTTTATTCTGGTGTTTGCCAGTTTACTTTGTGAGGAATAAGTGGTTACGAGTGCCAATTGTGGGCCCTGGTATCTGTCTTTGATCTCCAGGAAGGTGTTCTGGGCTTTCCTCAGGAAGGTGCGTGTGTACCCTCTGTCTCGTAGGGCAGTAAAGAGTGTTTTGCAAGCTATTTTAAAATCCTGTTCTTGTGTGCAAATTCTGTGAAATCTTAAGAGTTTTGATTTCACAATCCCTGTGTAACAGTGTTGTGGGTGGAAGGACGATCTGTGTAATAGTGCATGGGTGTCTGTTTCTTTGAAAAAGACTTTAAGGTCTAATTTGCCATTAGTGTGGAAGAGTGGTCCTTTGTAGACCGACACGTCCAAAAAATCTATTTTCTCTGGATCTGTGACATATTTGATTGTGATGGATTCGTGGTGAGTGTTTAAGGTTTTGATAAAATCCTCAAATGCCTCCCTGGAGTGTTCCCAAATCCCAAATATGTCATCCAGGTATCTAAAATAATGTGTTGGCTTTAGGGTGCATTTTTCCAGTGCTGTTTGTTCCCAATTGGCCATATACAAATTTGCATAACTCGGTGCAAAACGTTTTCCCATGGCCGTGCCTGTGATTTGTAGGTAGAATTTGTTATTAAATTGGAAGTCATTTTTGGTCAGATTGAGCTTTAAAAGTTGCAAAAGTTCTTCATCCGGGCGTCCAGGGTCTGGATATTTGTTGAAGACTTCTTGCACCGCTTTTAAGCCCGCTGCCGTGTCAATGTTTGTGTAAAGGCTGTCTATATCAATTGAAAATAAGAATGCTGTTTTTGGCATTATTATTTTTTTGATTTTCTCTACAAAGTCATATGTGTCTTTTACATAGCTAGCGTGTCGGGCTGATAAAGGGTTCAGGAAGTATTCCACAAACTCCGCTGTGTGGTAAGTTTCACTCCCACAGTCTGAGACTATTGGTCTGCCCGGTTGATAGATTGCTTTATCATTTTACAAACACCTTAGGCTCAGATCACACATTGGAATAAGATAGACACAGACACAACGGAGATCTCCTTCTTTTTTACTTGCCGCAAGGAAAAATGTACAGCTTGACCTGAATCATTTCTGGAGTACAAATACTTTTACATTGGTTTATATAGCAACATGAGACAGGAGATACAGTTAAGCAGGAGGCAGGGCTTAGGAAGTACTCAAAAGTATTAGACTACTGTGAGTACTCAGTACTTGAAGTTAGCAGAGGATACAGAGACAGCAAGCTTCTGCTGGACTTAGAGATAAGGAAACTATGTAAACATCTGTAGCTGTAACGATAACAAACCACCTAATATGCAGTCTCTGGCTCCTGCACATAAGGAGAAGAATATACATCATCTATTCAATTGAATGATTAATTAGTTGAACACATTAACAATATGAATAGAACTTATAAACCCACATTACATAGAACTGAGAATCGGCTCTGTCATTTCCCTCCTGTTGATCAAATTTATTAATCTTCACATTCTTCTTGTTTTCCGCTTTTTCAAAATGGACATCATAACAGGAATCACTTGCCTCTTTTGCTTTCAGTGGCCTTGGTACTTAAGCTATCCGCTTTTCGCACTTTGTCATACAGAGCATAGCACAAAGCTGTTATCAGGGCACATGATGAGACTATTAGAATGTCAATTGATCCTGATCAATAATGATATAAACGATTGTAGATAATGCTGAAAAAACCCACGGATAGGAAAAAGGACATTATCACTCTCAATGTGTGGCTTTCTTGTGAGCAGTGGTTGTAACACTTAATAACCTTCAACCGTTTGTATCATTAATTTGACCATTATGAACTGACAATTCATTTTCAAATATTAACAGAGCTTAAATGTCTGTGTCATTTTCATCATAAAGGCTTCGAAGGGAGAACACATTCCCGTCATCTTTTAAGTCTTGCCCAGTCTGGGATACCGCAGTATACGTTTGAACGAACGTGTCAGCAACCATGCGTTTCACTAAGGTCCTGATGCACGGGATCACACAGACCGATAACACGCGAAACAGCACCAAAGCACAGAGTACCATTGTTTCAAATTTGCACAGAGCTTGAATCCAACCCCCTCCCATTAACCAAGAAAAACCACCCCTTATCGTGATGTTACCATTCATAGCTTTCTGAAGGGCACGTAGATTGGACATCGCGTTATTGGCCTCCTTAGCATTAATGTCATCTGAAATGTAAACACAACAGGTACTTGTTCGAAAAGTACTTCTCACCAGGACCACTGGATCCCCAGTGGTGTCACGGTGTTTTGATGGCATCATTAGTATGTGGCTTCGGAGAGGGTTTGATGGCATGTTAGGGTGTGGCTTAGCCCAGATGATGACCGTTTGGTCGGTTATCCCGCCCCTCCCTTCGGAGGTTGTCTTAAATGCGCCCTCATTCCACACTAACACATTTACACTCCATGATATGCATTTAACCTCCTCACACTTCATACTTAGTCCGCTTCAGAGTGACATAAAAGCTCTTATTTATGTGCTTAAAACTGATCATACGTTTTGCACGGCAAATAGCATTGACCCCCAAGGCGCACTCACTATTTTGGATTCGAGGCACTTACTTACTACCAGTTAACTGCAACAGGAAATGTAGGATGTAGACATATATATATGCAACATAACAATCATAATTATCTTAGCTTTAGCCTTCCCCTGCTTAACTTTTAATAATAGAGACAAAAGATACATAGAAAAATATACAATAACATAGATAGGAAAATATAAAAACAAGTGTGGTGCATCGTCCTTCTAAGTGTAATCAGGTGAGGGAGGGGGTACTATTCTAAGTGGATTCTTCACCGGTTAGGGCCTAATATCACTCTATATGTGAGACTCCACCCCACAAGCCGGCCTTCTTCACCTTCTTACGTAATGTTCGATGATGTTTGCACCAACTTGCGAATGTTTTTGTGTGGATTGGACAAACCACACGTCTCACATCAGGTGACATGTTGACCAGGGACTGCATCTCACAGCAGTTGGCATGTTGACGTGACCCGGGCATGGACCCTCCTAGCACGGAGAGTTCAGTTCACACTTGATGACCTGGTCAGCATCACCATAAGCAGTCCCATCGTTCCTGTGGAAGAGATAAAATCTTGGCAGCTTACTAGTTCTTTTGACCTTTGTAACGTCTTCAAATTCATTTTTACAGTGTATGGCTTTTACCAGAATTTTTAAAATATAAGTGTGAATATAGTGTGAATATGCTTCATAATCTTCAACTATCCCTCCTGTTGAACCATTACTCAGATGATTGGTTCAATATATTTCAATTACAACAAATGAAAGATAAGTTCCATGAGAACTGAACTCGCTTCCTTTGCTTTTTTTTTTTTATATAAGCGTTCCCATGGGCTTGGGACGAGGTAGTCACTGCTCTACCCATAACATCTTGCAGGCTGAGATTAGAATGTCTTCACATGATATACTCCACAATTTGAGTAGAAATACTCTAGTTTCTTACATGTGGAGAGGGAAAGGGCCAAAACTATGAATACTACTGATTCTCAAACATGTACGAAGTGTCAGTTTTGACATAGGGTAACTTTACATAAGTCTTCTAATACTTATGATACTTTTCATTATTGAGTATTTCTTAAAATCAACAACTGCTCTACAGCTTGTAGATCTGCCATCTTTTGGAAAAAGATTTCCATTGCTAGTTAAGACACAAATGTCACTTACAAAAGTAGAGCTATCTTCGCTTAAGTCTTTTAACTATTTTTAAATCAAAACAAAAATATTGAATATAGTTTTAATACAAAAAGTTTGTGAGCCACTCCATGGCACAGCGGATTCAGACTTGCAGCCCTGCAGTAGCTTGCAAACTCCACCCACACTCCAGGACACGACACACAAACCTCTACGCTTCTTCTCTGGACAGTAATGCCCCTTGACCCTGCAGTGCACATTCCTAGCTTGGGGTACTTGGAACTAATCCCTCTTAATATTTAAGGTTCACTTCGCTTCGCTAATTTACTAAAAACTTCATATTCTACCGCAATGAGCTCAATATCATTAAGCAAAGGCCCATGTTACTTTGATCACTCTTTCAGAGTAAACCACCCACAGGCCTTAATTCAATGTAATGTCACCGCAACAGAACAGAAGTCATAACACATCTTTAACATTTGAGTTTAGACAAAGGGCTTGTAACAGAAAAATGGGCCTTATATGGGAGCTGGTTAATAGCTTTAACTGCACATACTTCACTGATAAGGGCTCCTAAATATCACTAGAACTTATGGCCTTTTGTGATGTTTTTTTTTTTCACTTCATCACTGTCTTTCTGTCTCGCTCTGTTAGCACACAGCCCGCACACACACGTGCACATACACACGTGCACACAGACTCCTCTAAACACCCACACACACAGTACCACACAGCAACCCTATTGGTTGGCATTTAAGTACAGTACTTGAGTAAATGTACTCAATTACTTTCCAACATACACTCATTTCAACTGTTCGCTGTAACTCATTCATACCAACCACAAAAATACTTTTACTCTCTGGGAGTTACTGATTTGCTCAGTCACCATTCTGTCACTTCTTCCCCCCACACGTATGTGATACTTAAGTACAGTACTTGAGTAAATGTACTCAGTCACTTTCACACTCACACTCTTGAGAATGGTTTATACAGTAAACTACATCTGAAGCTGTAACGCCCAGTGATTAAGTATACTCATAGCGGTATTTGGAGTCCAATGTACATGATCTCCCACTGTCTGAAAATCACGCGCTGGGATTGGTGTCAGGTGCCGATAGTTTGTTTCGATGAACAAATTAAGGGATAAGAGACTTTCTTGCTGTAGCCAACTCAGTGATGTGGAATAATTTAGCAAGGGCATATAGATGATTGCATTTGGAAACGTTTCCCTGGCTTAAGATTCTAATTATGACTGTAATAAGATGTGGGGCTTTTATTCATGCATAAAACTTTGCTTTAGACTGGCTACTGTAAACAGGCAAGGGGCTTAGACATCGTAACTAATTAATACCAAATGTGTGCAGAATGTGTGCCCTCATCATATATATATATATATATATAAGGGTTTCTGTACCAATAAAACCAAGGTCCTGCCATGTATCATCTTTCTCCATTCTGCTCTTAGGTTTACGTGTCTTTCTGTTATTATGTCTTTCCTCTTCCCATCCGTCAACCGTAGTGCTCGATTTACAATCTGCTATGAAATGGCCGGTACGGCCACAGCGAAAACATGTTCGGGAGGGTCCCTTCTTTCCTTTTGGTCTAGCTCCTTGGTAATCAACATCACCCCACTCTCTTTCTTTCGCTTTCTCTCCCATCTTGCATACACGCACGCTTGAGTACAGTATCTGAGTAAATGTACTCAGTTACTTTTCCACACTCTCAAGCAGTCGCTATCTCTCTCTGCTCGGCACACACATGTAGCCCTCACACACACACATTCACTTGTATTCCTATACTCGTGAGGACATACACAGACACTGAAAATCTTATTCATTCACAGTCACACAAAGAGAGGCAGATCCACTCATTAGTCTTTAAACAGTCTGTATAACTTTCTAAATCACGCACTTAGTCTCTCTCTCTCTCTCTCATTCACATATATTCCACTGAACATTCCTCACAATCTCTCATAGGCTTCTACAGGAACATACACATATTCCCTGGGGATCCCCACACACATTCACTGTACTCTCATTCATAGATTCATACAGAAATCACCAGTCCACGCGACTGTCCCAAACAGACCTCGTCTCTCAACCACCGTGATTATCATTCATACTTATTTCGAGCGTTATTTACACTGCTGTATACTGTTTGAATCATACTTCACACATTCCTTAATAACACATCTTAATATCAGTATCACCACGTTCCAACGGATTTCTCCGGAAAGGTGCTCACGGTAGTGAGGATCTTTTAGTAATATTAAGCACATACAATATAAACACATTCAGTTTCACCACGTTCCAACGGATTTCTCATCGAACACCCAAGAGTACTCTCATCCAATCTAGACCGAACACCCCTTAGAATGAAATGGGGGTTATTCTAGATTTAGACTGAATACAGATACCTCGTGGGTTATTCTAGAAGATGATCCGGAAAAGTGCTCACGGCTCACTCCTAGTGATGACCGCGGAGAGAAAATCGTTAGACCCGGATAACTCACTCAGATCGCGTTTTGGATACACATAGTGATGACGCACGTCTGTCAATATCTGTGATTTCATACACACTACAGTATACAATTTGCAGGAAATAAATCACTCTGTTGCTTCTAAAACAAGCAAAATATCCTAAGATTTCACTGCTTATTCAGTGCTTAGGCCTATGTCTATATGCACGCAGATAGACAACTTTTGTGTCTCACTCACGTGCTATCTTATAGTTGTGTGATCAGCGTTCAAATGCCGTCGGCCGTTCCTTGAAGAGCAGATGATAAGACGAGATGACCACCGGCCTGGAGGCGAATTCAACGCTCCAGGATTTTTTCAGGATCCGGGTCCTGGCTGCAGACTTTTCCAGCGGCGTCTTCCTTCTTACTCTTCTTGGAACAGCTCTGACATCCAGGCTCGAGGGACCATTGTAATGATAGATTGCTTTATCATTTTACAAACACCTTAGGCTCAGATCACACATTGGAATAAGATAGACACAGACACAACGGAGATCTCCTTCTTTTTTACTTGCCGCAAGGAAAAATGTACAGCTTGACCTGAATCATTTCTGGAGTACAAATACTTTTACATTGGTTTATATAGCAACATGAGACAGGAGATACAGTTAAGCAGGAGGCAGGGCTTAGGAAGTACTCAAAAGTATTAGACTACTGTGAGTACTCAGTACTTGAAGTTAGCAGAGGATACAGAGACAGCAAGCTTCTGCTGGACTTAGAGATAAGGAAACTATGTAAACATCTGTAGCTGTAACGATAACAAACCACCTAATATGCAGTCTCTGGCTCCTGCACATAAGGAGAAGAATATACATCATCTATTCAATTGAATGATTAATTAGTTGAACACATTAACAATATGAATAGAACTTATAAACCCACATTACATAGAACTGAGAATCGGCTCTGTCACCGGTGGGACTTCAAAAGGAATTGTCCACGAGCTGGGATCTTTATGTATTTTTGGTAATAGATAAAACACTCTGGCGCGTGGTGTGTCCTGCCCCAGGAGATAGGTTTCCTGTTTGCTATTAATAATCTTTTTTGTTCTCATCTGTTTAACAATCCTTTTGGCTTCAAGTTCCGTGTCTTTATACATTGGTGTTGTTAATACTCTGTAATGGTTGGTGTTACCGAGCTGTCTCTCCGCTTCGAAAATGTACTGGTGTCTGTCCATAATTACTACCGAGGAGCCTTTATCAGCTGGTTTGATTATAATGTCCTCATTTTTAGCCAGTTGTCTGAGAGCGCTTACCTGTTGTTTGGTTAGATTGTCTGTTTCCTTCAGGTGTCCTGGAATTCTGTCTAATGTCCCACTGTCTTGTAGGAGAAGTTGTGTGAGGCTGGCTGGTAGAGAATCCTCCGTCGGTTCCCAGGAGGATTTTGGCTGGAATGGAGTTCTCTCTTGCCTTTGTTCCAGTCCAAAGTGGGTGGCTAATTTTAATCTCCTGTGGTAATCTGAAACATCTTTTTTCAAACGTTTTGTCTGTTGTTTGTAAATGTCTACAGTGGGTACAAATGACAGGCCTTTTTCTAGTATCTCTTTTTGAGCTTGGTTGGGTCTAAAGTAGTGTGATAAATTTATTATACTTGTTTTTAGCCCTGTCTGTATTTGGCTTGAAGGGCTTAGTAGTTTAAACTAGTAATCCAATGTTGAAACATTTTTTGTGCAGTTTCAGATGACCAATGTATGTCATCAGGACCAGTCTGGAATTCCTCTTCGTCCAATTTGGGGATATGTGGTCCTTCCCTGATTTCTCTGTTTAGTTTATCCAATTTCAGCTGGTCCTTCCTTGGGAGTCCTTTTGAGTAGTTAATTAAAGCTATGTGGGTTTTTGCCCCTGGGAAAATGTTCTCTGCCCAATATCTGATTTGTGACAGCGTTCTTGGAGCTGTTGTTGCTGCATCATACTGCCTGTTATTGATTCCCACTGATAGGAGTAGGTGTCTTACCTGGGGATGTGGTACCTTGATGGCTTTCAGGAGATCTAGGCAAGTGTGGAGTTTCATTCCTGGATAGCACTCGACTTGGATGTCGCTTCTGGCAAATGGCGGAATTTTGCATAGGTTGGAGTCCCCCAAGACTAAGATTTTCTCCTTTACGTGGCAATTCCAGTCCTGTTTCGATTCTAGGTGTCTGTAGGGTCTACCTAAGGGCTGTGCCTGCCTGGTCTCTTGCGGTGGTCCTCGTCTTGGGCTGTCTTAGTTAGGGTTAGGGTTAGGGTTAGGAAATAGGGGTTTTTTCGATAATCGGGCTCGGCCTTATCGAGCCCGATTAGTCCTACGCAGCCTACGAATGTCCAAAAACAAAGTGGGAGGTACCAAAAATTCAGAAATTCAACGAGGAAGATGAATCTGTTGTCCTCTGGAGACCACGCCCCTTTGATTTGAAACAGCGCCACCCTTTGTTTTCCATTGAAAACCCATGTTAAATGAAAAGTGTCCGAATCGCTCCGAAACTTTTTCTACCCCCCCTAAGTAGGGGTCTACGAACAAATACATTGGGCTCGGATTTTGGCTCAGACCCCCGGAAGTGGGTGAAACAGGCACCTCGAACACTTGATGGAATTGTTCAAAAATGTTCAAAGTGTTTTTTTTCCGTAATTTTTTTTTTTTTTAGATGCTCCTTATTATGCAGAATTTTCGTATATATTTTTTTTTTTTTTTTTGGACGTTAACTTTTTTTTAAATAATTCATTGAATTTTTAAATGTAAGTGTAGAGGCCAAAATCGTCCCCCCAAAAACATGTTAGGAGTACGTTTCAGGCAATTTGGAGTTGATTGGTAGTACTATTTTGTGACACTTTTTTGGGTCCCTGACATATTTTGAGCTCTGGACTTAGTATTTTTTTTTTTTTTTTTTTTTTTTTTTTTCTTCTTTAGGGTTAGGGTTAGGGTTAGGGAAGGGGTTAGGTTAGGGTCAGGGCTTGGGTTGGGGAGAGGTTAGGGTCAGGGTTTGTGTCAGAGATAGGGTCTACAAGTCCAGAGACCCAGAGTAAGGGTCAGGTGACGGGTTAGTTTATACAAGTCTGAGTCCATGTCAAGAAGGAATATTTTTTTTTTTCAGGTTTGGGATTTTTTTTTTTTTTTTTTTTGGGTCTTCTCCCACTAATTGGATGGTGCTAACATAGTGTAACAACTTTGTCATAACCATGTTATTACATAGTTATTACATACTGTACATACTGTAATAACAATATTGTTAACATAGTGTACCAACTATGTCGTAACCATGTTATTACATAGTTATTATATACTGTAATAACTATAGTGTTAACATAGTTATTACATAATGTACATACTGTAATAACAATAGTTTAAACATACTGTAGTAACTATGTAATAACATCGTTATTACATACTGTACATACTGTAATAACAATAGTTTTAACATACTGTAATAACTATATAATAACATAGTTATTACATAGTTATTACATACTGTACATACTGTAATAACAATAGTTTTAACATACTGTAATAACTATATAATAAGATGTTTTTTTTTTTTTTTTTTTTTTTTTTTTTTTTTAGGCCTTCCCCCCACTTACATGGATGGTGCCAAGTCGAATGTTGGGTCATATCAATAGGGTTAGGGTTAGAACACGCCAATATAACTTTGCCACTAGGGGGCACCGACAAGAGATGAAAATGATGGTTTTACAAAAACTATGCCACCGAAGCAACCAACCCGTATTCTCCCTGGGACCCTCTCATGTCTCTAAGTAACTGCCTCTGGCTACTTCCGCCACATTGGGAGTTGGGGGATGTTGTGGCAAGCCAATGAGGTGTTCTTCTTAGAGGTGAAATCAGTAGTCAGTGATGTTCTAATCAGGCCCACCCCAATGACGTCCTAGTGAGCTTGATTTGTTTGGTACACATTCGCAGCATGACCCCGGACTCAGGACCCGTCATCGAAATGTTAATAATCCATCATACCAGACAATGTCTATCTGTGTAGTGCCTCACCAATCACTCCTTTACATTTTCTAAACCATTCACCACTATACCTACCTTGCCCTTCCGCAAGGGTCCACCAACATACAGAGTATAACATACAGTATATACTGCAACAACTATGTCTTAACCACGTTATTACATAGTTATTACATACTGTACATACTGTAATAACTATTGTTTTAACATACTGTTACAACTATGTTGTAAGCGTGTTATTACATAGTTATTACATACTGTACATACTGTAATAACTATTGTTTTAACATACTGTTACAACTATGTTGTAAGCATGTTATTACATAGTTATTACATAGTGTACATACTGTAGTAACTATTGTTTTAACATACTGTAACAACTATGTCGTAACCATGTTATTACATAGTTATTACATACTGTACATACTGTAATAACAATAGTTTTAACATACTGTAATAACATAGTTATTACATAGTTATTACATACTGTAATAACAATAGTTTTAACATACTCTAATAACTATGTAATAACATAGTTATTACATAGTTATTACATACTGTAATAACAATAGTTTTAACATACTGTAATAACTATGTAATAACATAGTCATTACATAGTTATTACATACTGTACATACTGTAATAACAATAGTTTTAACATACTGTAACAACTATGTCGTAACCATGTTATTACATAGTTATTACATACTGTACATACTGTAATAACAATAGTTTCAACATACTGTAATAACATAGTTATTACATAGTTATTACATACTGTACATACTGTAATAACAATATATTTAACATACTGTAACAACTATGTCGTAACCATGTTATTACACAGTTATTACATACTGTACATACTGTAATAA
This sequence comes from Gymnoscopelus microlampas, assembly GCF_963454915.1. Taxonomy (NCBI): domain Eukaryota; kingdom Metazoa; phylum Chordata; class Actinopteri; order Myctophiformes; family Myctophidae; genus Gymnoscopelus; species Gymnoscopelus microlampas. The sequence goes on along the minus strand of NW_028155725.1, from coordinate 17,724 downwards.
CAATAGTTTTAACATACTATAATAACTATGTAATAACATAGTTATTACATAGTTATTACATACGTTACATACTGTAATAACAATAGTTTTAACATACTGTAATAACTATGTAATAACATAGTTATTACATACGTTACATACTGTAATAACAATAGTGTTAACTAACTGCACTAACTATGTAATAACATTGTTATTACATAGTTATTACATACTGTACATACTGTAATAACAATAGTGTTAACATACTGTAATAACTATGTAATAACATAGTCATTACATAGTTATTACATACTGTACATACTGTAATAACAATAGTGTTAACATACTGTAATAACTATGTAATAACATAGTTATTACATAGTTATTACATACTGTACGTACTGTAATAACTATTGTTTTCACATACTGTAATAACTATGTAATAACAAAGTTATTACATAGTTATTACATACTGTACATACTGTAATAACTATTGTTTTCACATACTGTAACAAGTTTGTTGTAACCATGTTATTACATAGTTATTACATACTGTACATACTGTAATAACAATAGATTTAACATACTGTAATAACTATGTAATAACAAAGTTATTACATAGTTATTATGTAATAACTATTGTTTTAACATACTGTAACAAGTTTGTTGTAACCATGTTATTACAAAGTTATTACATACTGTACATACTGTAATAACAATAGTTTAAACATACTGTAGTAACTATGTAATAACATCGTTATTACATACTGTACATACTGTAATAACAATAGTTTTAACATACTGTAATAACTATATAATAACATAGTTATTACATAGTTATTACATACTGTACATACTGTAATAACAATAGTTTTAACATACTGTAATAACTATATAATAAGATGTTTTTTTTTTTTTTTTTTTTTTTTTTTTTTTTGGGTTTTTTTTTTTTTTTTTTTTTTTTTTTTTTTAGGCCTTCCCCCCACTTACATGGATGGTGCCAAGTCGAATGTTGGGTCATATCAATAGGGTTAGGGTTAGAACACGCCAATATAACTTTGCCACTAGGGGGCACCGACAAGAGATGAAAATGATGGTTTTACAAAAACTATGCCACCGAAGCAACCAACCCGTATTCTCCCTGGGACCCTCTCATGTCTCTAAGTAACTGCCTCTGGCTACTTCCGCCACATTGGGAGTTGGGGGATGTTGTGGCAAGCCAATGAGGTGCTCTTCTTAGAGGTGAAATCAGTAGTCAGTGATGTTCTAATCAGGCCCACCCCAATGACGTCCTAGTGAGCTTGATTTGTTTGGTACACATTCGCAGCATGACCCCGGACTCAGGACCCGTCATCGAAATGTTAATAATCCATCATACCAGACAATGTCTATCTGTGTAGTGCCTCACCAATCACTCCTTTACATTTTCTAAACCATTCACCACTATACCTACCTTGCCCTTCCGCAAGGGTCCACCAACATACAGAGTATAACATACAGTATATACTGCAACAACTATGTCTTAACCACGTTATTACATAGTTATTACATACTGTACATACTGTAATAACTATTGTTTTAACATACTGTTACAACTATGTTGTAAGCGTGTTATTACATAGTTATTACATACTGTACATACTGTAATAACTATTGTTTTAACATACTGTTACAACTATGTTGTAAGCATGTTATTACATAGTTATTACATAGTGTACATACTGTAGTAACTATTGTTTTAACATACTGTAACAACTATGTCGTAACCATGTTATTACATAGTTATTACATACTGTACATACTGTAATAACAATAGTTTTAACATACTGTAATAACATAGTTATTACATAGTTATTACATACTGTAATAACAATAGTTTTAACATACTCTAATAACTATGTAATAACATAGTCATTACATAGTTATTACATACTGTACATACTGTAATAACAATAGTTTTAACATACTGTAACAACTATGTCGTAACCATGTTATTACATAGTTATTACATACTGTACATACTGTAATAACAATAGTTTCAACATACTGTAATAACATAGTTATTACATAGTTATTACATACTGTACATACTGTAATAACAATATATTTAACATACTGTAACAACTATGTCGTAACCATGTTATTACACAGTTATTACATACTGTACATACTGTAATAACAATAGTTTTAACATACTATAATAACTATGTAATAACATAGTTATTACATAGTTATTACATACGTTACATACTGTAATAACAATAGTTTTAACATACTGTAATAACTATGTAATAACATAGTTATTACATACGTTACATACTGTAATAACAATAGTGTTAACTAACTGCACTAACTATGTAATAACATTGTTATTACATAGTTATTACATACTGTACATACTGTAATAACAATAGTGTTAACATACTGTAATAACTATGTAATAACATAGTCATTACATAGTTATTACATACTGTACATACTGTAATAACAATAGTGTTAACATACTGTAATAACTATGTAATAACATAGTTATTACATAGTTATTACATACTGTACGTACTGTAATAACTATTGTTTTCACATACTGTAATAACTATGTAATAACAAAGTTATTACATAGTTATTACATACTGTACATACTGTAATAACTATTGTTTTCACATACTGTAACAAGTTTGTTGTAACCATGTTATTACATAGTTATTACATACTGTACATACTGTAATAACAATAGATTTAACATACTGTAATAACTATGTAATAACAAAGTTATTACATAGTTATTATGTAATAACTATTGTTTTAACATACTGTAACAAGTTTGTTGTAACCATGTTATTACAAAGTTATTACATACTGTACATACTGTAATAACAATAGTTTTAACATACTGTAACAACTATGTTACATAGTTATTACATACTGTACATACTGTAATAACAATATTTTTAACATACTTTAACAACTATTTCATAACCATGTTATTACATAGTTATTACATACATTACATACTGTAATTACTATCGTTTTTACAATGTGCATATACTGTAATAACTATAGTTTTAACTTACTGCAATAACTGTATTGTTATTACATACTGCATGCTACCACTCAAATATTAAACATTGTGTTTCAAACAATACATTCTTTTAATCAAGTCACTTACTTATTAGTCGTCTTGTTCCAGGATTAACGTTCTTCCTCCATCGGGACCTGTCCTGTACTGCATGTTGTGCCTCGTCCAATGTCAGGTACATGTAAGACAACATTCAATGATTAAAGTCAACATTTCTAATCAAACATTTTAAATGAATAAACATTTAAGCCGTGTACATGGAAATAGAACAATGTACATAAACATTTAACTTACCATTGGTGTCTTTGAACTGAATCCAAGTGCTTCCTCTCACTGAAATGCCTGAAGTGTGTTTGTTTGGGATCACAGGTGCTCCTAATGAGCGTGCGGCCATTTTGCTGCTGCATTCTGGGAAGTGTAGTTATTTGAACGAGTGGCCATTTTGGCTGGAGGAAACTGGAAGCTCATTTGCATACCAACCGTGAGTGAAGAGTGTAGTCTCAGAAGGGACCTGACCTAGCTCAGTTCACATCTGGCATTGCGATTTGTTCCCTGTGAATTGAATACGTAGGTGGGAAACTACCACCTCCCATCTCTTAACCCTTACCCGGGGAAGGAGAGGGTTATGACCCCCCCAAGGTCACGACCCATCAGGGGCAAGCCCATCCCACCAAAAGGTGGGACCTGCTTAGGGCTCCCTGGCTGGGAATGACAACGGGATCTCCTGTCCAAGGGAGGGACCCCCATCCCATGAGGGGTATTGTGTAAAACACAACCTCAAAAAGACGCCACCTAGTGGTCAAGTCTTCAACAAGTGGCCATTTTGCTGCTGCACTCTGAGAAATGTAGTTATTTCAACCAAGGATTTCATTCTGACACTTAGAGATGTGGTTGAGTTTTTTATTTATTTGTAAACACTTGTTCCTGTCTAAAACCTACAATTGTGGTTTAGTTTTTATGTATTTGTTGAGACTGCACACTGTCTGATACTTACAGTTGTTGTCGCAAACATAAATGCTTGTAAAATGTCTGTTTGGAAGCACACTCATCTGCACCGCAATTGAACAGTGCAGTTCCAGAAGAAACCTCACCTTGATGTAAAATGTCTGTGTGGAAGCACAATCATATGCACCGCAATTGTAAAGTGTAGTCTCAGAAGGGACGTGACCTAGCTCAGTTCACATCTGGCATTGCGATTCGATCCCTGCCGATTGAATACGTAGGTGGAAAACCACCACCTCCCATCTCTTGACCCTTACCCGGGGAAGGGGAGGGTTATGACCCCCCAAGGTCACGACCCATCAGGGGCAAGCCTATCCCACCAAAAAGTGGGACCTGCATAGGGCTCCCTGGCTGGGAATTGCAATGGGACCTCCTATCCAAAGGAGAGACTCCTCATCCTATGAGGGGTTTTGTGTAAAGAATAATCTAAAAAAGACGCCACCTAATGGTGAAGTCTTGAACGAGTTTTTTTTATTTACTGCTGCACTCTGGGAAATGTAGTTATTTGAACCAAGAGTTTCATTCTGACACTTAGAATTGTGGTTGAGTTTTTATGTATTTGTTGAGACTGCAGACTGTCTAATACTTACAATTGTTGTTGCAGACATAAGGTTGTCTCTGTGGAAGCATGTGAACTGTAAAATGTTTGTGTGGGAGCAAACTCATCTGCACCGCAATTGTAAAGTGCTGTCCCAGAAGAAGCCTCACCTTGATGTAAAATGTCTGTGTGGAAGCACACTCATATCCACCGCACTTGTAAAGTGTAGTCTCAGAAGGGACCTGACCTAGCTCAGTTCACATCTGGCATTGCGATTCGATCCCTGTGGATTGAATACGTAGGTGGGAAACCACCACGTCCTGTCTCCAGAACCTAAGCGAGGAAGGAGGGTGTCATGACCCCCCTCGGTCAAGACCAATCAGGGACAAGGCCCTCCCACCAAAAGGTGGGACTTGCATGGGGCTCTACAATGTGATCTCCTATCCAAGGGAGAGGCCCTCAAAACTGGGGGGCCTTTGTGTAAATAACAACCACAAAAAGAGTTCACCTAGTGGTGAAGTCTAGGGTTAGGGTTAGGGTAGGGTTAGGGTTAGGGTTAGGGTTAGGGTTAGGGGGTTAGGGTTAGGGTTAGGGTTAGGGTTAGTGGGTTAGGGTTAGTGGGTTAGGGTTAGGATAGGGTTAGCGGAGGACTTCTCCGCTGGGACTTCAGTAAAATGTTTTCAGTCAAGGCGTCTTGACATAAAAAAACAGATTAAAGAATTTTTGCATTCGCCATCTCCATTTGAAAGAAAGTCTGTTTTTAAGGGTTTTGCTTTGTTTAAATGAATGTCTAAGACTAAGGTCTATTGTGGATTATTTTTTGGGAATGGTATGTTCCCTAGGCTGTGCATGGCAGGGGCGTCCATATCCCTGAGTCTTTCCACTTTAGACCGCATACCAAAGTGTTGATTCTAAAAGCTCCTACTTTGTCTATTATCTATTGTCTATTCATTTTTATTTTATCTCTATTTTAAGTTACTCTTATATGGGCTGTTTGGTTTTGTATCCAATTAAGTTTTTCACTTTAGCTTCTTTATATTTAAATATCCCGTTCCTAACTTTTATTCATTTCCATTTTTTAGGGAGTTAGGTTTCTTGCTGAGCTCCAGTTTAACTTTCAAGTTATGTTTATTTTACTTCTAGAATTAAAATACAAAAGGTTACCCTTATTTATTGTAATTCTAGTTAACTTTATCTTTTTGAATTCCCTTGAATTGTTTAAGTCTAATTTGAGGGAAAGTATAACTTTGAGTTCCCTTCTGTGTATATATCCCAATTGGCTGTGATTACTATATTTTTAAACAGTTTAGTTTGTTTGAACTGGATTTAAATTGTGTTTTTCTTCCATTTAAATCTTTTAGTTTAATTCTATCTCTTATAAGTGGATAGGTTCACGTGAGCTATTCTGGACCTATTCATTGGGGACTGTTCCAACTATTTTATCTTGGGTTAGTTGGGTTTTGACTTTAACTGCTTTTAGGTCTACTTAGTTATATTTATTTTGTATCCCTGTAGTTTTATAGGTCCTAAATATCTTTGCATTGATAGGCAAAGTTCATTTTGGTGTAATCTGTCTAATTGCTCTAATTTTCCCTCCCCTTCCTCCCTTTGAAGGGTTGAGTGGGCTGTTCTTAATAGAGGGGAGTTCCCTTTACACCTGTGGGTGTGAAGTACTGTTTGCCAGTAAGGGCACTTTAGGTTTATAGGAGGGGTTGAGAGGTGTGCCAATTGAGTTGACCCAGTAATCATTTCCCTCTGATTACCTCAAGTGGTCCCCACTCTTTGATAACCTCCAATGGTTCTCCTCCACTGAGTTCACCTGCCTAATCACCCTCCACTCAGGTTAGGGTTAGGGTTTAGAGTGTAGGTATAGGCTTTAGGATTTAAAAGTCTCCATTGATTCTTTAAACCTAATAATTCTCCTCCACTGAGTTCACCTGCCTAATCACCCTCCACTCAGGTTAGGGTTAGGGTTTAGAGTTTAGGTATAGGTTTTAGGATTTAAAAGTATCCACTGATTCTTTAAACCTAATAATTCTCCTCCACTGAGTTCACCTGCCTAATCACCCTCCACTCAGGTTAGGGTTAGGGTTTAGAGTTTAGGTATAGGTTTTAGGATTTAAAAGTAGGGTTAGGGTTAGGGTTAGGGTTAGGGTTAGGGTTAGGGTTAGGGTTAGGGTTAGGGTTAGTTAGGGTTAGGGTTAGGGTTAGGGTTAGGGTTAGGGTTAGGATAGGATTAGCGGAGGACTTCTTCGCCGGGACTTCAGTAAAATGTTTTCAGTCAAGGCGTCTTGACATAAAAAAACAGATTAAAGAATTTTTGCATTCGCCATCTTCATTTGAAAGAAAGTCTGTTTTTAAGGGTTTTGCTTTGTTTAAATGAATGTCTAAGACTAAGTTATATTGTGGATTATATTTTGGGAATTGTATGTTCACTAGGCTATGCATGGCAGGGGCGTCCATATCCCTGAGTCCGTCCACTTTAGACCGCATACCAAAGTGTTGATTCTAAAAGCTCCTATTTTGTCTATTATCTATTGCCTATTTATTTGTTTTTTATCTCTATTTTAAGTTACCCTTATATGGGCTGTTTGTTTTTTTATCCAATTAAGTTTTTCACTTTAGCTTCTTTATATTTAAATATCCCGTTCCTAACTTTTATTTATTTCAATTTTTAAGGAGTTAGGTTTCTTTCTGAACTCCAGTTTCACTTTTAAGTTTATTTTTATTTTACTTCTAGAATTAAAATACATCAGGTTACCCTTATTTATTTTAATTCTAGTTAACTTTATCTTTTTGTCATTATTCCCTTGAATGGTTTAAATCTAATTTGAGGGAAAGTATAACTTTGAGTTCCCTTCTGTGTATATATCCCAATGGGCTGTGATTACTATATTCTTCAAAGTTTAGTTTGTTTGAACTGGATTTAAATTGTGTTTTTTCTTCCATTTAAGTCTTTCAGTTTAATTCTATCTATTTTAAGTGGATAGGTTCACGTGAGCTATTCTGGACCTATTCATTGGGGACTGTTCTAACTATTTTATCTTAGGTTAGTTTGGTTTTGACTTGAACTGCTTTTAGGTCTACTTAGTTATATTTATTTTGTATCACTGTAGTTTTATAAGTCAGGGTTAGGGTTAGGGTTAGGGTTAGGGTTAGGGTTAGGGTTAGGGTTAGGGTTAGGGTTAGGGTTAGGGTTAGGGTTAGGGTTAGGGTTAGGGTTAGGGTTAGGGTTAGGGTTAGGGTTAGGGTTAGGGTTAGGGTTAGGGTTAGGGTTAGGGTTAGGGTTAGGGTTAGGGTTAGGGTTAGGGTTAGGGTTAGGGTTAGGGTTAGGGTTAGGGTTAGGGTTAGGGTTAGGGTTAGGGTTAGGGTTAGGGTTAGGGTTAGGGTTAGGGTTAGGGTTAGGGTTAGGGTTAGGGTTAGGGTTAGGGTTAGGGTTAGGGTTAGGGTTAGGGTTAGGGTTAGGGTTAGGGTTAGGGTTAGGGTTAGGGTTAGGGTTAGGGTTAGGGTTAGGGTTAGGGTTAGGGTTAGGGTTAGGGTTAGGGTTAGGGTTAGGGTTAGGGTTAGGGTTAGGGTTAGGGTTAGGGTTAGGGTTAGGGTTAGGGTTAGGGTTAGGGTTAGGGTTAGGGTTAGGGTTAGGGTTAGGGTTAGGGTTAGGGTTAGGGTTAGGGTTAGGGTTAGGGTTAGGGTTAGGGTTAGGGTTAGGGTTAGGGTTAGGGTTAGGGTTAGGGTTAGGGTTAGGGTTAGGGTTAGGGTTAGGGTTAGGGTTAGGGTTAGGGTTAGGGTTAGGGTTAGGGTTAGGGTTAGGGTTAGGGTTAGGGTTAGGGTTAGGGTTAGGGTTAGGGTTAGGGTTAGGGTTAGGGTTAGGGTTAGGGTTAGGGTTAGGGTTAGGGTTAGGGTTAGGGTTAGGGTTAGGGTTAGGGTTAGGGTTAGGGTTAGGGTTAGGGTTAGGGTTAGGGTTAGGGTTAGGGTTAGGGTTAGGGTTAGGGTTAGGGTTAGGGTTAGGGTTAGGGTTAGGGTTAGGGTTAGGGTTAGGGTTAGGGTTAGGGTTAGGGTTAGGGTTAGGGTTAGGGTTAGGGTTAGGGTTAGGGTTAGGGTTAGGGTTAGGGTTAGGGTTAGGGTTAGGGTTAGGGTTAGGGTTAGGGTTAGGGTTAGGGTTAGGGTTAGGGTTAGGGTTAGGGTTAGGGTTAGGGTTAGGGTTAGGGTTAGGGTTAGGGTTAGGGTTAGGGTTAGGGTTAGGGTTAGGGTTAGGGTTAGGGTTAGGGTTAGGGTTAGGGTTAGGGTTAGGGTTAGGGTTAGGGTTAGGGTTAGGGTTAGGGTTAGGGTTAGGGTTAGGGTTAGGGTTAGGGTTAGGGTTAGGGTTAGGGTTAGGGTTAGGGTTAGGGTTAGGGTTAGGGTTAGGGTTAGGGTTAGGGTTAGGGTTAGGGTTAGGGTTAGGGTTAGGGTTAGGGTTAGGGTTAGGGTTAGGGTTAGGGTTAGGGTTAGGGTTAGGGTTAGGGTTAGGGTTAGGGTTAGGGTTAGGGTTAGGGTTAGGGTTAGGGTTAGGGTTAGGGTTAGGGTTAGGGTTAGGGTTAGGGTTAGGGTTAGGGTTAGGGTTAGGGTTAGGGTTAGGGTTAGGGTTAGGGTTAGGGTTAGGGTTAGGGTTAGGGTTAGGGTTAGGGTTAGGGTTAGGGTTAGGGTTAGGGTTAGGGTTAGGGTTAGGGTTAGGGTTAGGGTTAGGGTTAGGGTTAGGGTTAGGGTTAGGGTTAGGGTTAGGGTTAGGGTTAGGGTTAGGGTTAGGGTTAGGGTTAGGGTTAGGGTTAGGGTTAGGGTTAGGGTTAGGGTTAGGGTTAGGGTTAGGGTTAGGGTTAGGGTTAGGGTTAGGGTTAGGGTTAGGGTTAGGGTTAGGGTTAGGGTTAGGGTTAGGGTTAGGGTTAGGGTTAGGGTTAGGGTTAGGGTTAGGGTTAGGGTTAGGGTTAGGGTTAGGGTTAGGGTTAGGGTTAGGGTTAGGGTTAGGGTTAGGGTTAGGGTTAGGGTTAGGGTTAGGGTTAGGGTTAGGGTTAGGGTTAGGGTTAGGGTTAGGGTTAGGGTTAGGGTTAGGGTTAGGGTTAGGGTTAGGGTTAGGGTTAGGGTTAGGGTTAGGGTTAGGGTTAGGGTTAGGGTTAGGGTTAGGGTTAGGGTTAGGGTTAGGGTTAGGGTTAGGGTTAGGGTTAGGGTTAGGGTTAGGGTTAGGGTTAGGGTTAGGGTTAGGGTTAGGGTTAGGGTTAGGGTTAGGGTTAGGGTTAGGGTTAGGGTTAGGGTTAGGGTTAGGGTTAGGGTTAGGGTTAGGGTTAGGGTTAGGGTTAGGGTTAGGGTTAGGGTTAGGGTTAGGGTTAGGGTTAGGGTTAGGGTTAGGGTTAGGGTTAGGGTTAGGGTTAGGGTTAGGGTTAGGGTTAGGGTTAGGGTTAGGGTTAGGGTTAGGGTTAGGGTTAGGGTTAGGGTTAGGGTTAGGGTTAGGGTTAGGGTTAGGGTTAGGGTTAGGGTTAGGGTTAGGGTTAGGGTTAGGGTTAGGGTTAGGGTTAGGGTTAGGGTTAGGGTTAGGGTTAGGGTTAGGGTTAGGGTTAGGGTTAGGGTTAGGGTTAGGGTTAGGGTTAGGGTTAGGGTTAGGGTTAGGGTTAGGGTTAGGGTTAGGGTTAGGGTTAGGGTTAGGGTTAGGGTTAGGGTTAGGGTTAGGGTTAGGGTTAGGGTTAGGGTTAGGGTTAGGGTTAGGGTTAGGGTTAGGGTTAGGGTTAGGGTTAGGGTTAGGGTTAGGGTTAGGGTTAGGGTTAGGGTTAGGGTTAGGGTTAGGGTTAGGGTTAGGGTTAGGGTTAGGGTTAGGGTTAGGGTTAGGGTTAGGGTTAGGGTTAGGGTTAGGGTTAGGGTTAGGGTTAGGGTTAGGGTTAGGGTTAGGGTTAGGGTTAGGGTTAGGGTTAGGGTTAGGGTTAGGGTTAGGGTTAGGGTTAGGGTTAGGGTTAGGGTTAGGGTTAGGTTAGGGTTAGGGTTAGGGTTAGGGTTAGGGTTAGGGTTAGGGTTAGGGTTAGGGTTAGGGTTAGGGTTAGGTTAGGGTTAGGGTTAGGGTTAGGGTTAGGGTTAGGGTTAGGGTTAGGGTTAGGGTTAGGGTTAGGGTTAGGGTTAGGGTTAGGGTTAGGGTTAGGGTTAGGGTTAGGGTTAGGGTTAGGGTTAGGGTTAGGGTTAGGGTTAGGGTTAGGGTTAGGGTTAGGGTTAGGGTTAGGGTTAGGGTTAGGGTTAGGGTTAGGGTTAGGGTTAGGGTTAGGGTTAGGGTTAGGGTTAGGGTTAGGGTTAGGGTTAGGGTTAGGGTTAGGGTTAGGGTTAGGGTTAGGGTTAGGGTTAGGGTTAGGGTTAGGGTTAGGGTTAGGGTTAGGGTTAGGGTTAGGGTTAGGGTTAGGGTTAGGGTTAGGGTTAGGGTTAGGGTTAGGGTTAGGGTTAGGGTTAGGGTTAGGGTTAGGGTTAGGGTTAGGGTTAGGGTTAGGGTTAGGGTTAGGGTTAGGGTTAGGGTTAGGGTTAGGGTTAGGGTTAGGGTTAGGGTTAGGGTTAGGGTTAGGGTTAGGGTTAGGGTTAGGGTTAGGGTTAGGGTTAGGGTTAGGGTTAGGGTTAGGGTTAGGGTTAGGGTTAGGGTTAGGGTTAGGGTTAGGGTTAGGGTTAGGGTTAGGGTTAGGGTTAGGGTTAGGGTTAGGGTTAGGGTTAGGGTTAGGGTTAGGGTTAGGGTTAGGGTTAGGGTTAGGGTTAGGGTTAGGGTTAGGGTTAGGGTTAGGGTTAGGGTTAGGGTTAGGGTTAGGGTTAGGGTTAGGGTTAGGGTTAGGGTTAGGGTTAGGGTTAGGGTTAGGGTTAGGGTTAGGGTTAGGGTTAGGGTTAGGGTTAGGGTTAGGGTTAGGGTTAGGGTTAGGGTTAGGGTTAGGGTTAGGGTTAGGGTTAGGGTTAGGGTTAGGGTTAGGGTTAGGGTTAGGCGGTTAGGGTTAGGGTTAGGGTTAGGGTTAGGGTTAGGGTTAGGGTTAGGGTTAGGGTTAGGGTTAGGGTTAGGGTTAGGGTTAGGGTTAGGGTTAGGGTTAGGGTTAGGGTTAGGGTTAGGGTTAGGGTTAGGGTTAGGGTTAGGGTTAGGGTTAGGGTTAGGGTTAGGGTTAGGGTTAGGGTTAGGGTTAGGGTTAGGGTTAGGGTTAGGGTTAGGGTTAGGGTTAGGGTTAGGGTTAGGGTTAGGGTTAGGGTTAGGGTTAGGGTTAGGGTTAGGGTTAGGGTTAGGGTTAGGGTTAGGGTTAGGGTTAGGGTTAGGGTTAGGGTTAGGGTTAGGGTTAGGGTTAGGGTTAGGGTTAGGGTTAGGGTTAGGGTTAGGGTTAGGGTTAGGGTTAGGGTTAGGGTTAGGGTTAGGGTTAGGGTTAGGGTTAGGGTTAGGGTTAGGGTTAGGGTTAGGGTTAGGGTTAGGGTTAGGGTTAGGGTTAGGGTTAGGGTTAGGGTTAGGGTTAGGGTTAGGGTTAGGGTTAGGGTTAGGGTTAGGGTTAGGGTTAGGGTTAGGGTTAGGGTTAGGGTTAGGGTTAGGGTTAGGGTTAGGGTTAGGGTTAGGGTTAGGGTTAGGGTTAGGGTTAGGGTTAGGGTTAGGGTTAGGGTTAGGGTTAGGGTTAGGGTTAGGGTTAGGGTTAGGGTTAGGGTTAGGGTTAGGGTTAGGGTTAGGGTTAGGGTTAGGGTTAGGGTTAGGGTTAGGGTTAGGGTTAGGGTTAGGGTTAGGGTTAGGGTTAGGGTTAGGGTTAGGGTTAGGGTTAGGGTTAGGGTTAGGGTTAGGGTTAGGGTTAGGGTTAGGGTTAGGGTTAGGGTTAGGGTTAGGGTTAGGGTTAGGGTTAGGGTTAGGGTTAGGGTTAGGGTTAGGGTTAGGGTTAGGGTTAGGGTTAGGGTTAGGGTTAGGGTTAGGGTTAGGGTTAGGGTTAGGGTTAGGGTTAGGGTTAGGGTTAGGGTTAGGGTTAGGGTTAGGGTTAGGGTTAGGGTTAGGGTTAGGGTTAGGGTTAGGGTTAGGGTTAGGGTTAGGGTTAGGGTTAGGGTTAGGGTTAGGGTTAGGGTTAGGGTTAGGGTTAGGGTTAGGGTTAGGGTTAGGGTTAGGGTTAGGGTTAGGGTTAGGGTTAGGGTTAGGGTTAGGGTTAGGGTTAGGGTTAGGGTTAGGGTTAGGGTTAGGGTTAGGGTTAGGGTTAGGGTTAGGGTTAGGGTTAGGGTTAGGGTTAGGGTTAGGGTTAGGGTTAGGGTTAGGGTTAGGGTTAGGGTTAGGGTTAGGGTTAGGGTTAGGGTTAGGGTTAGGGTTAGGGTTAGGGTTAGGGTTAGGGTTAGGGTTAGGGTTAGGGTTAGGGTTAGGGTTAGGGTTAGGGTTAGGGTTAGGGTTAGGGTTAGGGTTAGGGTTAGGGTTAGGGTTAGGGTTAGGGTTAGGGTTAGGGTTAGGGTTAGGGTTAGGGTTAGGGTTAGGGTTAGGGTTAGGGTTAGGGTTAGGGTTAGGGTTAGGGTTAGGGTTAGGGTTAGGGTTAGGGTTAGGGTTAGGGTTAGGGTTAGGGTTAGGGTTAGGGTTAGGGTTAGGGTTAGGGTTAGGGTTAGGGTTAGGGTTAGGGTTAGGGTTAGGGTTAGGGTTAGGGTTAGGGTTAGGGTTAGGGTTAGGGTTAGGGTTAGGGTTAGGGTTAGGGTTAGGGTTAGGGTTAGGGTTAGGGTTAGGGTTAGGGTTAGGGTTAGGGTTAGGGTTAGGGTTAGGGTTAGGGTTAGGGTTAGGGTTAGGGTTAGGGTTAGGGTTAGGGTTAGGGTTAGGGTTAGGGTTAGGGTTAGGGTTAGGGTTAGGGTTAGGGTTAGGGTTAGGGTTAGGGTTAGGGTTAGGGTTAGGGTTAGGGTTAGGGTTAGGGTTAGGGTTAGGGTTAGGGTTAGGGTTAGGGTTAGGGTTAGGGTTAGGGTTAGGGTTAGGGTTAGGGTTAGGGTTAGGGTTAGGGTTAGGGTTAGGGTTAGGGTTAGGGTTAGGGTTAGGGTTAGGGTTAGGGTTAGGGTTAGGGTTAGGGTTAGGGTTAGGGTTAGGGTTAGGGTTAGGGTTAGGGTTAGGGTTAGGGTTAGGGTTAGGGTTAGGGTTAGGGTTAGGGTTAGGGTTAGGGTTAGGGTTAGGGTTAGGGTTAGGGTTAGGGTTAGGGTTAGGGTTAGGGTTAGGGTTAGGGTTAGGGTTAGGGTTAGGGTTAGGGTTAGGGTTAGGGTTAGGGTTAGGGTTAGGGTTAGGGTTAGGGTTAGGGTTAGGGTTAGGGTTAGGGTTAGGGTTAGGGTTAGGGTTAGGGTTAGGGTTAGGGTTAGGGTTAGGGTTAGGGTTAGGGTTAGGGTTAGGGTTAGGGTTAGGGTTAGGGTTAGGGTTAGGGTTAGGGTTAGGGTTAGGGTTAGGGTTAGGGTTAGGGTTAGGGTTAGGGTTAGGGTTAGGGTTAGGGTTAGGGTTAGGGTTAGGGTTAGGGTTAGGGTTAGGGTTAGGGTTAGGGTTAGGGTTAGGGTTAGGGTTAGGGTTAGGGTTAGGGTTAGGGTTAGGGTTAGGGTTAGGGTTAGGGTTAGGGTTAGGGTTAGGGTTAGGGTTAGGGTTAGGGTTAGGGTTAGGGTTAGGGTTAGGGTTAGGGTTAGGGTTAGGGTTAGGGTTAGGGTTAGGGTTAGGGTTAGGGTTAGGGTTAGGGTTAGGGTTAGGGTTAGGGTTAGGGTTAGGGTTAGGGTTAGGGTTAGGGTTAGGGTTAGGGTTAGGGTTAGGGTTAGGGTTAGGGTTAGGGTTAGGGTTAGGGTTAGGGTTAGGGTTAGGGTTAGGGTTAGGGTTAGGGTTAGGGTTAGGGTTAGGGTTAGGGTTAGGGTTAGGGTTAGGGTTAGGGTTAGGGTTAGGGTTAGGGTTAGGGTTAGGGTTAGGGTTAGGGTTAGGGTTAGGGTTAGGGTTAGGGTTAGGGTTAGGGTTAGGGTTAGGGTTAGGGTTAGGGTTAGGGTTAGGGTTAGGGTTAGGGTTAGGGTTAGGGTTAGGGTTAGGGTTAGGGTTAGGGTTAGGGTTAGGGTTAGGGTTAGGGTTAGGGTTAGGGTTAGGGTTAGGGTTAGGGTTAGGGTTAGGGTTAGGGTTAGGGTTAGGGTTAGGGTTAGGGTTAGGGTTAGGGTTAGGGTTAGGGTTAGGGTTAGGGTTAGGGTTAGGGTTAGGGTTAGGGTTAGGGTTAGGGTTAGGGTTAGGGTTAGGGTTAGGGTTAGGGTTAGGGTTAGGGTTAGGGTTAGGGTTAGGGTTAGGGTTAGGGTTAGGGTTAGGGTTAGGGTTAGGGTTAGGGTTAGGGTTAGGGTTAGGGTTAGGGTTAGGGTTAGGGTTAGGGTTAGGGTTAGGGTTAGGGTTAGGGTTAGGGTTAGGGTTAGGGTTAGGGTTAGGGTTAGGGTTAGGGTTAGGGTTAGGGTTAGGGTTAGGGTTAGGGTTAGGGTTAGGGTTAGGGTTAGGGTTAGGGTTAGGGTTAGGGTTAGGGTTAGGGTTAGGGTTAGGGTTAGGGTTAGGGTTAGGGTTAGGGTTAGGGTTAGGGTTAGGGTTAGGGTTAGGGTTAGGGTTAGGGTTAGGGTTAGGGTTAGGGTTAGGGTTAGGGTTAGGGTTAGGGTTAGGGTTAGGGTTAGGGTTAGGGTTAGGGTTAG
>NW_028155726.1:50000-52774 GCF_963454915.1 Gymnoscopelus microlampas | reverse complement strand
GCGCCACCCCCGGTGCCTGGTCCCCATCGGGGGTCCATGGACCACCTCCGTGCCCAGGGACGGTGGCTCCCGGGGCGGGTAGAGCGGGCGAGCGCTCGCCCGGCAGTGCACTGGGCTCCCTGGCCCTTCCCCTGTGTGAGCGGGGAAGGCAGGGGGAACCGCCGACTGGTGCCATCGGGTAGCTAGGGACCATGCCCGGGATGAGGCTCCATCCTGGGGCAGAGCCGGGGCGCCGAGGGGCCCGAAATCCTGGTTCTCTGAAAAAAATCGAAAATTCTTCTAAGTGCCCAGGGCCCTAGAGGAGGCCAGGACGAGCCTTCCTGCCTCCGTCCTTTTTCCTCCAGGGGCCCGGAAGGCCGACTGGTGCCATCGGGTAGCTAGGGACCATGCCCGGGATGAGGCTCCATCCTGGGGCAGAGCCGGGGCGCCGAGGGGCCCGAAATCCTGGTTCTCTGGAAAAAATCGAAAATTCTTCTAAGTGCCCAGGGCCCTAGAGGAGGCCAGGACGAGCCTTCCTGCCTCCGTCATTTTTCCTCCAGGGGCCCGGAAGGCCGACCGGTGCCATCGGGTAGTTGTAGCCCAGGACGGAGGCCTGGGTCCTGGGCAGGCGAGGGGTCCGGAGGGGCCCCGAGTCATGGTTCTCCAAAAAAACGGAAAATGTCGGCGAGTGCTGGCATGGGCTCCAGGGGTCCCCGGGGACCCCCTGGAGGACCCCCGGCCGAAAACCTCAACCTTTTTCGGGCGCCCCGAGCTTGTCGATCGGCTCTTTTTGGGGCTAAAAGCGGCGGTACCGCCCGGGCCCTGGGTCGCCCGGGGCCGGCGGAGGGCTCGTTGGATCCGGGCCGGCGCTGCGCACGCGGCGGTGCCCTCCCCGGCCCCGGGCGCCGCCGCCGGGGCAAACGGCGGCCGAAAAACCCCCGAAAAGCTGGCATTTCTTCAGAGTCCAGAGCTCCCAGGGAGCCCTGGGCTGCCGGCCCCTCCCATGCGTGAAATTTCGCATGGGGGGAAAGTGGCAACTTGTGCCATCGGGTAGCTAGGGACCATGGCCGGACATGGTGCACCATTTTCGGGGGCGCCCCGCGCCTCGCAGGGCCCGAAATCCTGGAGCTTTCGGAAAAAGCCGGGATTTCTTCTAAGTCCAGAGCTCCCAGGGAGCTCTGGGCTCTCTGCCCCTCCCATGGGTGAAATTTCTCTCCCGGGAGTCCCGGCCACTTTTGCCATCGGGTAGCTAGGGAGCATGGCCGGACATGGTGCACCATTTTCGGGGGCGCCCCGCGCCTCGCACACCCCCCAAATCCTGGAGCTTTCGGAAAAAGCCGGGATTTCTTCTAAGTCCAGAGCTCCCAGGGAGCCCTGGGCTGCCGGCCCCTCCCGTGCGTGAAATTTCTCTCCCGGTAGTCTCGGCCACTTTTGCCATCGGGTAGCTAGGGAGCATGGCCGGACATGGTGCACCATTTTCGGGGGCGCCCCGCGCCTCGCACACCCCCCAAATCCTGGAGCTTTCGGAAAAAGCCGGGATTTCTTCAGAGTCCAGAGCTCCCAGGGAGCCCTGGGCTGCCGGCCCCTCCCATGCGTGAAATTTCTCTCCCGGTAGTCTCGGCCACTTTTGCCATCGGGTAGCTAGGGAGCATGGCCGGACATGGTGCACCATTTTCGGGGGCGCCCCGCGCCTCGCACACCCCCCAAATCCTGGAGCTTTCGGAAAAAGCCGGGATTTCTTCTAAGTCCAGAGCTCCCAGGGAGCCCTGGGCTGCCGGCCCCTCCCATGCGTGAAATTTCTCTCCCGGTAGTCTCGGCCACTTTTGCCATCGGGTAGCTAGGGAGCATGGCCGGACTTGGTGCACCATTTTCGGGGGCGCCCCGCGCCTCGCAGACCCCCCAAATCCTGGAGCTTTCGGAAAAAGCCGGGATTTCTTCAGAGTCCAGAGCTCCCAAGGAGCTCTGGGCTCCGCCATGGCTCCCTCCTTTGAAATTCTCTCCCGGGAGTCTCGGCCACTTTTGCCAGCGGATAGCTAGGGACCCTGCCCGAGAACGGGGCATGGTCCCGGGGCAGTGTGGGCGCCGCGAGGCGCCCCTTTGTCCTGGATCTCCGCGTGGTACCTCCCCGTCCCCACCCCGGGGCCCTGGAGGCGCCCGGCTCGCCCTTGCCTCCCTCCTTTGAAAAAGTCTCTCGGTAGAGACGGCCACTCGCTCCAGAGGGTCCCTATGGAGCTCGGCCGCGGCGAGGCCCGGCACGAGGCTCCGTCCCGGGGCCGCTCGGGCGGGCCGAGCCGGGCGCCGGTGGTGGTGGCCATGGGTCCCTTTCCCCCTCCCCGATAGGGGGGAAAGAACCAGGAAATTGGAGGCCACGCTGGCCATCGGGTGTATGGGAAGAGAGAGGCCTCCGGATCGGGCACGGCCGGGCGGTCGTGCGCCCTGGAGCTCCTCCGCGAGCCTGGCAGAAGCTGGGCTTCTCCGTGGCCCCCTCCTTTGAAATTCTCTCCCGGTAGTCTCGGCAACTTATCCCAGAACGAGTGTATGGAACCGGCGTGCGGACGCCGAGGCTGGGGCCGACGGCGAGGCTCCGTCTCGGGGCCGCCCGGGCGGGCCGAGCCGGGCGCCGGTGGTGGTGGCCATGGGTCCCTTTCCCCCTCCCCGATAGGGGGGAAAGAACCAGGAAATTGGACGCCACAGTGGCCATCGGGTGTATGGGAAGAGAGAGGCCTCCGGTCGGGCACGGCCGGGCGGCCGTGCGCCCTGGAGCTCCTCCGCGAGCCCGGGAGAAGATGGGCTAC
>NW_028155726.1:15000-17500 GCF_963454915.1 Gymnoscopelus microlampas | reverse complement strand
GCTCCATCCTGGGGCAGAGCCGGGGCGCCGAGGGGCCCGAAATCCTGGTTCTCTGAAAAAAATCGAAAATTCTTCTAAGTGCCCAGGGCCCTAGAGGAGGCCAGGACGAGCCTTCCTGCCTCCGTCCTTTTTCCTCCAGGGGCCCGGAAGGCCGACTGGTGCCATCGGGTAGCTAGGGACCATGCCCGGGATGAGGCTCCATCCTGGGGCAGAGCCGGGGCGCCGAGGGGCCCGAAATCCTGGTTCTCTGGAAAAAATCGAAAATTCTTCTAAGTGCCCAGGGCCCTAGAGGAGGCCAGGACGAGCCTTCCTGCCTCCGTCATTTTTCCTCCAGGGGCCCGGAAGGCCGACCGGTGCCATCGGGGTAGTTGTAGCCCAGGACGGAGGCCTGGGTCCTGGGCAGGCGAGGGGTCCGGAGGGGCCCCGAGTCATGGTTCTCCAAAAAAACGGAAAATGTCGGCGAGTGCTGGCATGGGCTCCAGGGGTCCCCGGGGACCCCCTGGAGGACCCCCGGCCGAAAACCTCAACCTTTTTCGGGCGCCCCGAGCTTGTCGATCGGCTCTTTTTGGGGCTAAAAGCGGCGGTACCGCCCGGGCCCTGGGTCGCCCGGGGCCGGCGGAGGGCTCGTTGGATCCGGGCCGGCGCTGCGCACGCGGCGGTGCCCTCCCCGGCCCCGGGCGCCGCCGCCGGGGCAAACGGCGGCCGAAAAACCCCCGAAAAGCTGGCATTTCTTCAGAGTCCAGAGCTCCCAGGGAGCCCTGGGCTGCCGGCCCCTCCCATGCGTGAAATTTCGCATGGGGGGGAAAGTGGCAACTTGTGCCATCGGGTAGCTAGGGACCATGGCCGGACATGGTGCACCATTTTCGGGGGCGCCCCGCGCCTCGCAGGGCCCGAAATCCTGGAGCTTTCGGAAAAAGCCGGGATTTCTTCTAAGTCCAGAGCTCCCAGGGAGCTCTGGGCTCTCTGCCCCTCCCATGGGTGAAATTTCTCTCCCGGGAGTCCCGGCCACTTTTGCCATCGGGTAGCTAGGGAGCATGGCCGGACATGGTGCACCATTTTCGGGGGCGCCCCGCGCCTCGCACACCCCCCAAATCCTGGAGCTTTCGGAAAAAGCCGGGATTTCTTCTAAGTCCAGAGCTCCCAGGGAGCCCTGGGCTGCCGGCCCCTCCCGTGCGTGAAATTTCTCTCCCGGTAGTCTCGGCCACTTTTGCCATCGGGTAGCTAGGGAGCATGGCCGGACATGGTGCACCATTTTCGGGGGCGCCCCGCGCCTCGCACACCCCCCAAATCCTGGAGCTTTCGGAAAAAGCCGGGATTTCTTCAGAGTCCAGAGCTCCCAGGGAGCCCTGGGCTGCCGGCCCCTCCCATGCGTGAAATTTCTCTCCCGGTAGTCTCGGCCACTTTTGCCATCGGGTAGCTAGGGAGCATGGCCGGACATGGTGCACCATTTTCGGGGGCGCCCCGCGCCTCGCACACCCCCCAAATCCTGGAGCTTTCGGAAAAAGCCGGGATTTCTTCTAAGTCCAGAGCTCCCAGGGAGCCCTGGGCTGCCGGCCCCTCCCATGCGTGAAATTTCTCTCCCGGTAGTCTCGGCCACTTTTGCCATCGGGTAGCTAGGGAGCATGCCGGACTTGGTGCACCATTTTCGGGGGCGCCCCGCGCCTCGCAGACCCCCCAAATCCTGGAGCTTTCGGAAAAAGCCGGGATTTCTTCAGAGTCCAGAGCTCCCAAGGAGCTCTGGGCTCCGCCATGGCTCCCTCCTTTGAAATTCTCTCCCGGGAGTCTCGGCCACTTTTGCCAGCGGATAGCTAGGGACCCTGCCCGAGAACGGGGCATGGTCCCGGGGCAGTGTGGGCGCCGCGAGGCGCCCCTTTGTCCTGGATCTCCGCGTGGTACCTCCCCGTCCCCACCCCGGGGCCCTGGAGGCGCCCGGCTCGCCCTTGCCTCCCTCCTTTGAAAAAGTCTCTCGGTAGAGACGGCCACTCGCTCCAGAGGGTCCCTATGGAGCTCGGCCGCGGCGAGGCCCGGCACGAGGCTCCGTCCCGGGGCCGCTCGGGCGGGCCGAGCCGGGCGCCGGTGGTGGTGGCCATGGGTCCCTTTCCCCCTCCCCGATAGGGGGGAAAGAACCAGGAAATTGGAGGCCACGCTGGCCATCGGGTGTATGGGAAGAGAGAGGCCTCCGGATCGGGCACGGCCGGGCGGTCGTGCGCCCTGGAGCTCCTCCGCGAGCCTGGCAGAAGCTGGGCTTCTCCGTGGCCCCCTCCTTTGAAATTCTCTCCCGGTAGTCTCGGCAACTTATCCCAGAACGAGTGTATGGAACCGGCGTGCGGACGCCGAGGCTGGGGCCGACGGCGAGGCTCCGTCTCGGGGCCGCCCGGGCGGGCGAGCCGGGCGCCGGTGGTGGTGGCCATGGGTCCCTTTCCCCCTCCCCGATAGGGGGGAAAGAACCAGGAAATTGGACGCCACAGTGGCCATCGGGTGTATGGGAAGAGAGAGGCCT